>NC_059187.1:5304233-5491633 GCF_020631705.1 Daphnia magna
AAACTACAGATAACAGTGTATTCACATTGAATACAAGTATTTCTCATGCAGTTTACATATAGAAGTAAAAACTCATGGTATAACAGTGTATTCACATTGAATACAAGTATATTTGATGCTGTTTACATATAGAAGTAAAAACTCATGGTATAACAGTGTATTCACATTGAATACAAGTATATTTGATGCAGTTTACATATAGAAGTAAAAATTCATGGTATAACAGTGTATTCACATTGAATACAAGTATATTCCATGCAGTTTACATATAGAAGTAAAAACTCATGGTATAACAGTGTATTCACATTGAATACAAGTATATTCTGATGCAGTTTACATATAGAAGTAAAAACTCATGGTATAACAGTGTATTCACATTGAATACAAGTATATTTCTGATGCTGTTTATATATAGAAGTAAAAACTCATGGTATAACAGTGTATTCACATTGAATACAAGTATATTTCATGCAGTTTACATATAGAAGTAAAAACTCATGGTATAACAGTGTATTCACATTGAATACAAGTATATTTGATGCAGTTTACATATAGAAGTAAAAACTCATGGTATAACAGTGTATTCACATTGAATACAAGTATATTTGATGCAGTTTACATATAGAAGTAAAAACTCATGGTATAACAGTGTATTCACATTGAATACAAGTATATTTGATGCAGTTTACATATAGAAGTAAAAACTCATGGTATAACAGTGTATTCACATTGAATACAAGTATATTCCATGCAGTTTACATATAGAAGTAAAAACTCATGGTATAACAGTGTATTCACATTGAATACAAGTATATTTGATGCTGTTTACATATAGAAGTAAAAACTCATGGTATAACAGTGTATTCACATTGAATACAAGTATATTTGATGCAGTTTTACATATAGAAGTAAAAACTCATGGTATAACAGTGTATTCACATTGAATACAAGTATATTTGATGCAGTTTACATATAGAAGTAAAAACTCATGGTATAACAGTGTATTCACATTGAATACAAGTATATTCCATGCAGTTTACATATAGAAGTAAAAACTCATGGTATAACAGTGTATTCACATTGAATACAAGTATATTTGATGCAGTTTACATATAGAAGTAAAAACTCATGGTATAACAGTGTATTCACATTGAATACAAGTATATTTGATGCAGTTTACATATAGAAGTAAAAACTCATGGTATAAACAGTGTATTCACATTGAATACAAGTATATTTGATGCAGTTTACATATAGAAGTAAAAACTCATGGTATAACAGTGTATTCACATTGAATACAAGTATATTCCATGCTGTGCTTACATATAGAAGTAAAAACTCATGGTATAACAGTGTATTCACATTGAATATACAAGTATATTCCATGCAGTTTACATATAGAAGTAAAAACTCATGGTATAACAGTGTATTCACATTTGAATACAAGTATATTTCGATGCTGTTTACATATAGAAGTAAAAACTCATGGTATAACAGTGTATTCACATTGAATTACAAGTATATTTGATGCAGTTTACATATAGAAGTAAAAACTCATGGTATAACAGTGTATTCACATTGAATACAAGTATATTCCATGCAGTTTACATATAGAAGTAAAAACTCATGGTATAACAGTGTATTCACATTGAATACAAGTATATTTGATGCAGTTTATATATAGAAGTAAAAACTCATGGTATAACAGTGTATTCACATTGAATACAAGTATATTTGATGCAGTTTACATATAGAAGTAAAAACTCATGGTATAACAGTGTATTCACATTGAATACAAGTATATTTGATGCAGTTTATATATAGAAGTAAAAACTCATGGTATAACAGTGTATTCACATTGAATACAAGTATATTCCATGCAGTTTACATATAGAAGTAAAAACTCATGGTATAACAGTGTATTCACATTGAATACAAGTATATTTGATGCTGTTTACATATAGAAGTAAAAACTCATGGTATAACAGTGTATTCACATTGAATACAAGTATATTCCATGCAGTTTACATATAGAAGTAAAAACTCATGGTATAACAGTGTATTCACATTGAATACAAGTATATTTGATGCAGTTTATATATAGAAGGAAAAACTCATGGTATAACAGTGTATTCACATTGAATACAAGTATATTTGATGCAGTTTACATATAGAAGTAAAAACTCATGGTATAACAGTGTATTCACATTGAATACAAGTATATTCCATGCAGTTTATATATAGAAGTAAAAACTCATGGTATAACAGTGTATTCACATTGAATACAAGTATATTTGATGCTGTTTACATATAGAACTAAAAACTCATGGTATAACAGTGTATTCACATTGAATACAAGTATATTCCATGCAGTTTACATATAGAAGTAAAAACTCATGGTATAACAGTGTATTCACATTGAATACAAGTATATTTGATGCAGTTTACATATAGAAGTAAAAACTCATGGTATAACAGTGTATTCACATTGAATACAAGTATATTCCATGCAGTTTACATATAGAAGTAAAAACTCATGGTATAACAGTGTATTCACATTGAATACAAGTATATTTGATGCAGTTTACATATAGAAGTAAAAACTCATGGTATAACAGTGTATTCACATTGAATACAAGTATATTCCATGCAGTTTACATATAGAAGTAAAAACTCATGGTATAACAGTGTATTCACATTGAATACAAGTATATTTGATGCAGTTTACATATAGAACGTAAAAACTCATGGTATAACAGTGTATTCACATTGAATACAAGTATATTTGATGCAGTTTATATATAGAAGTAAAAACTCATGGTATAACAGTGTATTCACATTGAATACAAGTATATTCCATGCAGTTTACATATAGAAGTAAAAACTCATGGTATAACAGTGTATTCACATTGAATACAAGTATATTTGATGCAGTTTACATATAGAAGTAAAAACTCATGGTATAACAGTGTATTCACATTGAATACAAGTATATTCCATGCAGTTTACATATAGAAGTAAAAACTCATGGTATAACAGTGTATTCACATTGAATACAAGTATATTTGCCATGCAGTTTACATATAGAAGTAAAAACTCATGGTATAACAGTGTATTCACATTGAATACAAGTATATTTGATGCAGTTTACATATAGAAGTAAAAACTCATGGTATAACAGTGTATTCACATTGAATACAAGTATATTTGATGCTGTTTACATATAGAAGGTAAAAACTCATGGTATAACAGTGTATTCACATTGAATACAAGTATATATTCGATGCAGTTTACATATAGAAGTAAAAACTCATGGTATAACAGTGTATTCACATTGAATACAAGTATATTTGATGCTGTTTACATATAGAAGTAAAAACTCATGGTATAACAGTGTATTCACATTGAATACAAGTATATTCCATGCAGTTTACATATAGAAGTAAAAACTCATGGTATAACAGTGTATTCACATTGAATACAAGTATATTTGATGCAGTTTTACATATAGAAGTAAAAACTCATGGTATAACAGTGTATTCACATTGAATACAAGTATATTTGATGCAGTTTACATATAGAAGTAAAAACTCATGGTATAACAGTGTATTCACATTGAATACAAGTATATTTGATGCAGTTTACATATAGAAGTAAAAACTCATGGTATAACAGTGTATTCACATTGAATACAAGTATATTCCATGCAGTTTACATATAGAAGTAAAAACTCATGGTATAACAGTGTATTCACATTGAATACAAGTATATTTGATGCTGTTTACATATAGAACTTAAAAACTCATGGTATAACAGTGTATTCACATTGAATACAAGTATATTCCATGCAGTTTACATATAGAAGTAAAAACTCATGGTATAACAGTGTATTCACATTGAATACAAGTATATTTGATGCTGTTTACATATAGAAGGTAAAAACTCATGGTATAACAGTGTATTCACATTGAATACAAGTATATTTGATGCAGTTTACATATAGAAGTAAAAACTCATGGTATAACAGTGTATTCACATTGAATACAAGTATATTCCATGCAGTTTACATACATAGAAGTAAAAACTCATGGTATAACAGTGTATTCACATTGAATACAAGTATATTTGATGCTGTTTACATATAGAACTAAAAACTCATGGTATAACAGTGTATTCACATTGAATACAAGTATATTCCATGCAGTTTACATATAGAAGTAAAAACTCATGGTATAACAGTGTATTCACATTGAATACAAGTATATTTGATGCAGTTTACATATAGAAGTAAAAACTCATGGTATAACAGTGTATTCACATTGAATACAAGTATATTCCATGCAGTTTACATATAGAAGTAAAAACTCATGGTATAACAGTGTATTCACATTGAATACAAGTATATTTGATGCTGTTTACATATAGAACTTAAAAACTCATGGTATAACAGTGTATTCACATTGAATACAAGTATATTCCATGCAGTTTACATATAGAAGTAAAAACTCATGGTATAACAGTGTATTCACATTGAATACAAGTATATTTGATGCTGTTTACATATAGAAGTAAAAACTCATGGTATAACAGTGTATTCACATTGAATACAAGTATATTCGATGCAGTTTACATATAGAAGTAAAAACTCATGGTATAACAGTGTATTCACATTGAATACAAGTATATTTGATGCAGTTTACATATAGAAGTAAAAACTCATGGTATAACAGTGTATTCACATTGAATACAAGTATATTTGATGCAGTTTACATATAGAAGTAAAAACTCATGGTATAACAGTGTATTCACATTGAATACAAGTATATTCCATGCAGTTTACATATAGAAGTGAAAAACTCATGGTATAACAGTGTATTCACATTGAATACAAGTATATTCGATGCAGTTTACATATAGAAGTAAAAACTCATGGTATAACAGTGTATTCACATTGAATACAAGTATACTTTCCATGCAGTTTACATATAGAAGTAAAAACTCATGGTATAACAGTGTATTCACATTGAATACAAGTATATTTGATGCTGTTTACATATAGAACGTAAAAACTCATGGTATAACAGTGTAGTCTTCACATTGAATACAAGTATATTCCATGCAGTTTACATATAGAAGTAAAAACTCATGGTATATACAGTGTATTCACATTGAATACAAGTATATTTGATGCAGTTTACATATAGAAGTAAAAACTCATGGTATAACAGTGTATTCACATTGAATACAAGTATATTCCATGCAGTTTACATATAGAAGTAAAAACTCATGGTAGTTAACAGTGTATTCACATTGAATACAAGTATATTCCATGCAGTTTACATATAGAAGTAAAAACTCATGGTATAACAGTGTATTCACATTGAATACAAGTATATTCTGATGCAGTTTACATATAGAAGTAAAAACTCATGGTATAACAGTGTATTCACATTGAATACAAGTATATTTGATGCAGTTTACATATAGAAGTAAAAACT
Source organism: Daphnia magna (assembly GCF_020631705.1). Taxonomy (NCBI): domain Eukaryota; kingdom Metazoa; phylum Arthropoda; class Branchiopoda; order Diplostraca; family Daphniidae; genus Daphnia; species Daphnia magna. The sequence goes on from NC_059187.1 coordinate 5,309,732, forward strand.
CATGGTATAACAGTGTATTCACATTGAATACAAGTATATTTGATGCAGTTTACATATAGAAGTAAAAACTCATGGTATAACAGTGTATTCACATTGAATACAAGTATATTCCATGCAGTTTACATATAAAAGTAAAAACTCATGGTATAACAGTGTATTCACATTGAATACAAGTAATATTCGATGCAGTTTACATATAGAAGTAAAAACTCATGGTATAACAGTGTATTCACATTGAATACAAGTATATTCCATGCAGTTTACATATAGAAGTAAAAACTCATGGTATAACAGTGTATTCACATTGAATACAAGTATATTTGAGTGCAGTTTACATATAGAAGTAAAAACTCATGGTATAACAGGTGTATTTATTCACATTGAATACAAGTATATTCCATGCAGTTTATATAATAGAAGTAAAAACTCATGGTATAACAGTGTATTCACATTGAATACAAGTATATTTGATGCAGTTTACATATAGAAGTAAAAACTCATGGTATAACAGTGTATTCACATTGAATACAAGTATATTTGATGCAGTTTACATATAGAAGTAAAAACTCATGGTATAACAGTGTATTCACATTGAATACAAGTATATTCGATGCAGTTTTACATATAGAAGTAAAAACTCATGGTATAACAGTGTATTCACATTGAATACAAGTATATTCCATGCAGTTTACATATAGAAGTAAAAACTCATGGTATAACAGTGTATTCACATTGAATACAAGTATATTTGATGCTGTTTACATATAGAAGTAAAAACTCATGGTATAACAGTGTATTCACATTGAATACAAGTATATTTGATGCTGTTTTTTACATTATAGAAGTAAAAACTCATGGTATAACAGTGTATTCACATTGAATACAAGTATATTTGATGCAGTTTACATATAAGAAGTAAAAACTCATGGTATAACAGTGTATTCACATTGAATACAAGTATATTTGATGCTGTTTACATATAGAAGTAAAAACTCATGGTATAACAGTGTATTCACATTGAATACAAGTATATTTGATGCAGTTTACATATAGAAGTAAAAACTCATGGTATAACAGTGTATTCACATTGAATACAAGTATATTCCATGCAGTTTACATATAGAAGTAAAAACTCATGGTATAACAGTGTATTCACATTGAATACAAGTATATTTGATGCAGTTTACATATAGAAGTAAAAACTCATATGGTATAACAGTGTATTCCATATTGAATACAAGTATATTCCTGATGCTGTTTACATATAGAAGTAAAAACTCATGGTATAACAGTGTATTCACATTGAATACAAGTATATTTGATGCCTGTTTACATATAGAAGTAAAAACTCATGGTATAACAGTGTATTCACATTGAATACAAGTATATTCCATGCAGTCTTTACATATAGAAGTAAAAACTCATGGTATAACAGTGTATTCACATTGAATACAAGTATATTTGATGCAGTTTACATATAGAAGTAAAAACTCATGGTATAACAGTGTATTCACATTGAATACAAGTATATTTGATGCAGTTTACATATAGAAGTAAAAACTCATGGTATAACAGTGTATTCACATTGAATACAAGTATATTTTCGATGCAGTTTACATATAGAAGTAAAAACTCATGGTATAACAGTGTATTCACATTGAATACAAGTATATTCCATGCAGTTTACATATAGAAGTAAAAACTCATGGTATAACAGTGTATTCACATTGAATACAAGTATATTCCATGATGCAGTTTACATATAGAAGTAAAAACTCATGGTATAACAGTGTATTCACATTGAATACAAGTATATTTGATGCCAGTTTACATATAGAAGTAAAAACTCATGGTATAACAGTGTATTCACATTGAATACAAGTATATTCCATGCAGCTTATTACATATAGAAGTAAAAACTCATGGTATAACAGTGTATTCACATTGAATACAAGTATATTCCATGCAGTTTACATATAGAAGTAAAAACTCATGGTATAACAGTGTATTCACATTGAAAATACAAGTATATTTGATGCAGTTTACATATAGAAGTAAAAACTCATGGTATAACAGTGTATTCACATTGAATACAAGTATATTTGATGCAGTTTACATATAGAAGTAAAAACTCATGGTATAACAGTGTATTCACATTGAATACAAGTATATTTGATGCAGTTTACATATAGAAGTAAAAACTCATGGTATAACAGTGTATTCACATTGAATACAAGTATATTTTGATGCAGTTTACATATAGAAGTAAAAACTCATGGTATAACAGTGTATTCACATTGAATACAAGTATATTTGATGCAGTTTACATATAGAAGTAAAAACTCATGGTATAACAGTGTATTCACATTGAATACAAGTATATTTGATGCAGTTTACATATAGAAGTAAAAACTCATGGTATAACAGTGTATTCACATTGAATACAAGTATATTCCATGCAGTTTACATATAGAAGTAAAAACTCATGGTATAACAGTGTATTCACATTGAATACAAGTATATTCGATGCAGTTTACATATAGAAGTAAAAACTCATGGTATAACAGTGTATTCACATTGAATACAAGTATATTTGATGCAGTTTACATATAGAAGTAAAAACTCATGGTATAACAGTGTATTCACATTGAATACAAGTATATTTGATGCAGTTTACATATAGAAGTAAAAACTCATGGTATAACAGTGTATTCACATTGAATACAAGTATATTTGATGCAGTTTACATATAGAAGTAAAAACTCATGGTATAACAGTGTGTTTTCACATTGAATACAAGTATATTCCATGCAGTTTACATATAGAAGTAAAAACTCATGGTATAACAGTGTATTCACATTGAATACAAGTATATTCCATGCAGTTTACATATAGAAGTAAAAACTCATGGTATAACAGTGTATTCACATTGAATACAAGTATATTTGATGCAGTTTACATATAGAAGTAAAAACTCATGGTATAACAGTGTATTCACATTGAATACAAGTATATTTGATGCAGTTTACATATAGAAGTAAAAACTCATGGTATAACAGTGTATTCACATTGAATACAAGTATATTTGATGCTGTTTACATATAGAAGTAAAAACTCATGGTATAACAGTGTATTCACATTGAATACAAGTATATTCCATGCAGTTTACATATAGAAGTAAAAACTCATGGTATAACAGTGTATTCACATTGAATACAAGTATATTCCATGCAGTTTACATATAGAAGTAAAAACTCATGGTATAACAGTGTATTCACATTGAATTGAATACAAGTATATTTCCGATGCAGTTTACATAATAGAAGTAAAAACTCATGGTATAACAGTGTATTCACATTGAATACAAGTATATTTGATGCAGTTTACATATAGAAGTAAAAACTCATGGTATAACAGTGTATTCACATTGAATACAAGTATATTTGATGCAGTTTACATATAGAAGTAAAAACTCATGGTATAACAGTGTATTCACATTGAATACAAGTATATTTGATGCAGTTTATATATAGAAGTAAAAACTCATGGTATAACAGTGTATTCACATTGAATACAAGTATATTCCATGCAGTTTACATATAGAAGTAAAAACTCATGGTATAACAGTGTATTCACATTGAATACAAGTATATTTGATGCAGTTTACATATAGAAGTAAAAACTCATGGTATAACAGTGTATTCACATTGAATACAAGTATATTTGATGCAGTTTACATATAGAAGTTAAAAACTCATGGTATAACAGTGTATTCACATTGAATACAAGTATATTCCATGCAGTTTACATATAGAAGTAAAAACTCATGGTATAACAGTGTATTCACATTGAATACAAGTATATTTGATGCAGTTTACATATAGAAGTAAAAACTCATGGTATAACAGTGTATTCACATTGAATACAAGTATATTTGATGCAGTTTACATATAGAAGTAAAAACTCATGGTATAACAGTGTATTCACATTGAATACAAGTATATTTGATGCTGTTTTCATTTTAATAGAAGTAAAAACTCATGGTATAACAGTGTATTCACATTGAATACAAGTATATTTGATGCGCAGTTTACATATAGAAGTAAAAACTCATGGTATAACAGTGTATTCACATTGAATACAAGTATATTCCTGATGCAGTTTACATATAGAAGTAAAAACTCATGGTATAACAGTGTATTCACATTGAATACAAGTATATTTGATGCAGTTTACATATAGAAGTAAAAACTCATGGTATAACAGTGTATTCACATTGAATACAAGTATATTTTGATGCAGTTTACATATAGAAGTAAAAACTCATGGTATAACAGTGTATTCACATTGAATACAAGTATATTCCATGCAGTTTACATATAGAAGTAAAAACTCATGGTATAACAGTGTATTCACATTGAATACAAGTATATTTGATGCAGTTTACATATAGAAGTAAAAACTCATGGTATAACAGTGTATTCACATTGAATAGAAGTATATTTGATGCAGTTTACATATAGAAGTAAAAACTCATGGTATAACAGTGTATTTACATTGAATACAAGTATATTTGATGCAGTTTACAATATAGAAGTAAAAACTCATGGTATAACAGTGTATTCACATTGAATACAAGTATATTCCATGCAGTTTACATATAGAAGTAAAAACTCATGGTATAACAGTGTATTCACATTGAATACAAGTATATTTGATGCTGTTTACAATATAGAAGTAAAAACTCATGGTATAACAGTGTATTCACATTGAATACAAGTATATTTGATGCAGTTTACATATAGAAGTAAAAACTCATGGTATAACAGTGTATTCACATTGAATACAAGTATATTTGATGCAGTTTACATATAGAAGTAAAAACTCATGGTATAACAGTGTATTCACATTGAATACAAGTATATTCGATGCAGTTTACATATAGAAGTAAAAACTCATGGTATAACAGTGTATTCACATTGAATACAAGTATATTCCATGCAGTTTACATATAGAAGTAAAAACTCATGGTATAACAGTGTATTCACATTGAATACAAGTATATTTGATGCAGTTTACATATAGAAGTAAAAACTCATGGTATAACAGTGTATTCACATTGAATACAAGTATATTTGATGCAGTTTACATATAGAAGTAAAAACTCATGGTATAACAGTGTATTCACATTGAATACAAGTATATTTGATGCAGTTTACATATAGAAGTAAAAACTCATGGTATAACAGTGTATTCACATTGAATACAAGTATATTTGATGCAGTTTACATATAGAAGTAAAAACTCATGGTATAACAGTGTATTCACATTGAATACAAGTATATTTGATGCAGTTTACATATAGAAGTAAAAACTCATGGTATAACAGTGTATTCACATTGAATACAAGTATATTTGATGCAGTTTACATATAGAAGTAAAAACTCATGAGTATAACAGTGTATTCACATTGAATACAAGTATATTTGATGCTGCAGTTTACATATAGAAGTAAAAACTCATGGTATAACAGTGTATTCACATTGAATACAAGTATATTCGATGCAGTTTACATATAGAAGTAAAAACTCATGGTATAACAGTGTATTCACATTGAATACAAGTATATATTTGATGTTGTTTACATATAGAAGTAAAAACTCATGGTATAACAGTGTATTCACATTGAATACAAGTATATTTGATGCAGTTTACATATAGAAGTAAAAACTCATGGTATAACAGTGTATTCACATTGAATACAAGTATATTCCATGCAGTTTACATATAGAAGTAAAAACTCATGGTATAACAGTGTATTCACATTGAATACAAGTATATTCGATGCAGTTTACATATAGAAGTAAAAACTCATGGTATAACAGTGTATTCACATTGAATACAAAGTGATATTTGATGCAGTTTATATATAGAAGTAAAAACTCATGGTATAACAGTGTATTCACATTGAATACAAGTATATTTGATGCTGTTTTTACATATAGAAGTAAAAACTCATGGTATAACAGTGTATTCACATTGAATACAAGTATATTTGATGCAGTTTACATATAGAAGTAAAAACTCATGGTATAACAGTGTATTCACATTGAATACAAGTATATTCCATGATGCTGTTTACATATAGAAGTAAAAACTCATGGTATAACAGTGTATTCACATTGAATACAAGTATATTTGATGCAGTTTACATATAGAAGTAAAAACTCATGGTATAACAGTGTATTCACATTGAATACAAGTATATTCCATGCAGTTTACATATAGAAGTAAAAACTCATGGTATAACAGTGTATTCACATTGAATACAAGTATATTTGATGCAGTTTACATATAGAAGTAAAAACTCATGGTATAACAGTGTATTCACATTGAATACAAGTATATTTGATGCAGGTTTACATATAGAAGTAAAAACTCATGGTATAACAGTGTATTCACATTGAATACAAGTATATTTGATGCAGTTTACATATAGAAGTAAAAACTCATGGTATAACAGTGTATTCACATTGAATACAAGTATATTCCATGCAGTTTACATATAGAAGTAAAAACTCATGGTATAACAGTGTATTCACATTGAATACAAGTATATTTGATGCAGTTTACATATAGAAGTAAAAACTCATGGTATAACAGTGTATTCACATTGAATACAAGTATATTTGATGCAGTTTACATATAGAAGTAAAAACTCATGGTATAACAGTGTATTCACATTGAATACAAGTATATTTGATGCAGTTTACATATAGAAGTAAAAACTCATGGTATAACAGTGTATTCACATTGAATACAAGTATATTTGATGCAGTTTACATATAGAAGTAAAAACTCATGGTATAACAGTGTATTCACATTGAATACAAGTATATTTGATGCAGTTTACATATAGAAGTAAAAACTCATGGTATAACAGTGTATTCACATTGAATACAAGTATATTCCATGCAGTTTACATATAGAAGTAAAACCTCATGGTATAACAGTGTATTCACATTGAATACAAGTATATTCCATGCTGTTTACATATAGAAGTAAAAACTCATGGTATAACAGTGTATTCACATTGAATACAAGTATATTTGATGCAGTTTACATATAGAAGTAAAAACTCATGGTATAACAGTGTATTCACATTGAATACAAGTATATTTGATGCAGTTTACATATAGAAGTAAAAACTCATGGTATAACAGTGTATTCACATTGAATACAAGTATATTTGATGCAGTTTACATATAGAAGTAAAAACTCATGGTATAACAGTGTATTCACATTGAATACAAGTATATTTGATGCAGTTTACATATAGAAGTAAAAACTCATGGTATAACAGTGTATTCACATTGAATACAAGTATATTTCATGCAGTTTACATATAGAAGTAAAAACTCATGGTATAACAGTGTATTCACATTGAATACAAGTATATTCGATGCAGTTTACATATAGAAGTAAAAACTCATGGTATAACAGTGTATTCACATTGAATACAAGTATATTCCATGCAGTTTACATATAGAAGTAAAAACTCATGGTATAACAGTGTATTCACATTGAATACAAGTATATTTCATGCAGTTTACATATAGAAGTAAAAACTCATGGTATAACAGTGTATTCACATTGAATACAAGTATATTTGATGCAGTTTACTATATAGAAGTAAAAACTCATGGTATAACAGTGTATTCACATTGAATACAAGTATATTTGATGCAGTTTACATATAGAAGTAAAAACTCATGGTATAACAGTGTATTCACATTGAATACAAGTATATTTGATGCAGTTTTTATATAGTAGAAGTAAAAACTCATGGTATAACAGTGTATTCACATTGAATACAAGTATATTCGATGCAGTTTACATATAGAAGTAAAAACTCATGGTATAACAGTGTATTCACATTGAATACAAGTATATTTGATGCAGTTTACATATAGAAGTTAAAACTCATGGTATAACAGTGTATTCACATTGAATACAAGTATATTCGATGCAGTTTACATATAGAAGTAAAAACTCATGGTATAACAGTGTATTCACATTGAATACAAGTATATTTGATGCAGTTTACATATAGAAGTAAAAACTCATGGTATAACAGTGTATTCACATTGAATACAAGTATATTTGATGCAGTTTACATATAGAAGTAAAAACTCATGGTATAACAGTGTATTCACATTGAATACAAGTATATTCCATGCAGTTTACATATAGAAGTAAAAACTCATGGTATAACAGTGTATTCACATTGAATACAAGTATATTCTTTGATGCAGTTTACATATAGAAGTAAAAACTCATGGTATAACAGTGTATTCACATTGAATACAAGTATATTCGATGCAGTTTACATATAGAAGTAAAAACTCATGGTATAACAGTGTATTCACATTGAATACAAGTATATTCCATGCAGTTTATATATAGAAGTAAAAACTCATGGTATAACAGTGTATTCACATTGAATACAAGTATATTTGATGCAGTTTACATATAGAAGTAAAAACTCATGGTATAACAGTGTATTCACATTGAATACAAGTATATTCGATGCAGTTTACATATAGAAGTAAAAACTCATGGTATAACAGTGTATTCACATTGAATACAAGTATATTCGATGCAGTTTACATATAGAAGTAAAAACTCATGGTATAACAGTGTATTCACATTGAATACAAGTATATTCCATGCAGTTTACATATAGAAGTAAAAACTCATGGTATAACAGAGTTTATTCACATTGAATACAAGTATATTTGATGCAGTTTACATATAGAAGTAAAAACTCATGGTATAACAGTGTATTCACATTGAATACAAGTATATTCCATGCAGTTTACATATAGAAGTAAAAACTCATGGTATAACAGTGTATTCACATTGAATACAAGTATATTCGATGCAGTTTACATATAGAAGTAAAAACTCATGGTATAACAGTGTATTCACATTGAATACAAGTATATTCCATGCAGTTTACATATAGAAGTAAAAACTCATGGTATAACAGTGTATTCACATTGAATACAAGTATATTCGATGCAGTTTACATATAGAAGTAAAAACTCATGGTATAACAGTGTATTCACATTGAATACAAGTATATTTGATGCAGTTTACATATAGAAGTAAAAACTCATGGTATAACAGTGTATTCACATTGAATACAAGTATATTCGATGCAGTTTACATATAGAAGTAAAAACTCATGGTATAACAGTGTATTCACATTGAATACAAGTATATTCGATGCAGTTTACATATAGAAGTAAAAACTCATGGTATAACAGTGTATTCACATTGAATACAAGTATATTTGATGCAGTTTACATATAGAAGTAAAAACTCATGGTATAACAGTGTATTCACATTGAATACAAGTATATTTGATGCAGTTTACATATAGAAGTAAAAACTCATGGTATAACAGTGTATTCACATTGAATACAAGTATATTTGATGCAGTTTACATATAGAAGTAAAAACTCATGGTATAACAGTGTATTCACATTGAATACAAGTATATTTGATGCAGTTTACATATAGAAGTAAAAACTCATGGTATAACAGTGTATTCACATTGAATACAAGTATATTCCATGCTGTTTAGTTTAAGTATAGAAGTAAAAACTCATGGTATAACAGTGTATTCACATTGAATACAAGTATATTTGATGCAGTTTACATATAGAAGTAAAAACTCATGGTATAACAGTGTATTCACATTGAATACAAGTATATTTGATGCAGTTTTACATATAGAAGTAAAAACTCATGGTATAACAGTGTATTCACATTGAATACAAGTATATTCCATGCAGTTTACATATAGAAGTAAAAACTCATGGTATAACAGTGTATTCACATTGAATACAAGTATATTTGATGCTGTTTACATATAGAAGTAAAAACTCATGGTATAACAGTGTATTCACATTGAATACAAGTATATTTGATGCAGTTTACATATAGAAGTAAAAACTCATGGTATAACAGTGTATTCACATTGAATACAAGTATATTTGATGCAGTTTACATATAGAAGTAAAAACTCATGGTATAACAGTGTATTCACATTGAATACAAGTATATTTGATGCAGTTTACATATAGAAGTAAAAACTCATGGTATAACAGTGTATTCACATTGAATACAAGTATATTCCATGCAGTTTACATATAGAAGTAAAAACTCATGGTATAACAGTGTATTCACATTGAATACAAGTATATTCCATGCAGTTTACATATAGAAGTAAAAACTCATGGTATAACAGTGTATTCACATTGAATACAAGTATATTTCGATGCTGTTTACATATAGAAGTAAAAACTCATGGTATAACAGTGTATTCACATTGAATACAAGTATATTTGATGCTAGTTTACATATAGAAGTAAAAACTCATGGTATAACAGTGTATTCACATTGAATACAAGTATATTTGATGCAGTTTACATATAGAAGTAAAAACTCATGGTATAACAGTGTATTCACATTGAATACAAGTATATTCCATGCAGTTTACATATAGAAGTAAAAACTCATGGTATAACAGTGTATTCACATTGAATACAAGTATATTCCATGCAGTTTACATATAGAAGTAAAAACTCATGGTATAACAGTGTATTCAATTTGAATACAAGTATATTTGATGCAGTTTACATATAGAAGTAAAAACTCATGGTATAACAGTGTATTCACATTGAATACAAGTATATTTGATGCTGTTTACATATAGAAGTAAAAACTCATGGTATAACAGTGTATTCACATTGAATACAAGTATATTTGATGCTGTTTACATATAGAAGTAAAACCTCATGGTATAACAGTGTATTCACATTGAATACAAGTATATTTGATGCAGTTTACATATAGAAGTAAAAACTCATGGTATAACAGTGTATTCACATTGAATACAAGTATATTCCATGCAGTTTACATATAGAAGTAAAAACTCATGGTATAACAGTGTATTCACATTGAATACAAGTATATATTCGATGCAGTTTACATATAGAAGTAAAAACTCATGGTATAACAGTGTATTCACATTGAATACAAGTATATTTCGATGCAGTTTACATATAGAAGTAAAAACTCATGGTATAACAGTGTATTCACATTGAATACAAGTATATATTCGATGCAGTTTACATATAGAAGTAAAAACTCATGGTATAACAGTGTATTCACATTGAATACAAGTATATTTGATGCAGTTTACATATAGAAGTAAAAACTCATGGTATAACAGTGTATTCACATTGAATACAAGTATATTCCATGCAGTTTACATATAGAAGTAAAAACTCATGGTATAACAGTGTATTCACATTGAATACAAGTATATTCCATGCAGTTTACATATAGAAGTAAAAACTCATGGTATAACAGTGTATTCACATTGAATACAAGTATATTTGATGCAGTTTACATATAGAAGTAAAAACTCATGGTATAACAGTGTATTCACATTGAATACAAGTATATTTGATGCTGTTTACATATAGAAGTAAAAACTCATGGTATAACAGTGTATTCACATTGAATACAAGTATATATTCCATGCAGTTTACATATAGAAGTAAAAACTCATGGTATAACAGTGTATTCACATTGAATACAAGTATATTCCATGCAGTTTACATATAGAAGTAAAAACTCATGGTATAACAGTGTATTCACATTGAATACAAGTATATTTGATGCAGTTTACATATAGAAGTAAAAACTCATGGTATAACAGTGTATTCACATTGAATACAAGTATATTTGATGCAGTTTACATATAGAAGTAAAAACTCATGGTATAACAGTGTATTCACATTGAATACAAGTATATTTGATGCAGTTTACATATAGAAGTAAAAACTCATGGTATAACAGTGTATTCACATTGAATACAAGTATATTCCATGCAGTTTACATATAGAAGTAAAAACTCATGGTGATAACAGTGTATTCACATTGAATACAAGTATATTTCCATGCAGTTTACATATAGAAGTAAAAACTCATGGTATAACAGTGGTATTCACATTGAATACAAGTATATTCCATGCAGTTTACATATAGAAGTAAAAACTCATGGTATAACAGTGTATTCACATTGAATACAAGTATATTTGATGCAGTTTACATATAGAAGTAAAAACTCATGGTATAACAGTGTATTCACATTGAATACAAGTATATTTGATGCTGTTTACATATAGAAGTAAAAACTCATGGTATAACAGTGTATTCACATTGAATACAAGTATATTTGATGCTGTTTACATATAGAAGTAAAAACTCATGGTATAACAGTGTATTCACATTGAATACAAGTATATTCCATGCAGTTTACATATAGAAGTAAAAACTCATGGTATAACAGTGTATTCACATTGAATACAAGTATATTTGATGCAGTTTACATATAGAGAAGTAAAAACTCATGGTATAACAGTGTATTCACATTGAATACAAGTATATTTGATGCTGTTTACATATAGAAGTAAAAACTCATGGTATAACAGTGTATTCACATTGAATACAAGTATATTCCATGCAGTTTACATATAGAAGTAAAAACTCATGGTATAACAGTGTATTCACATTGAATACAAGTATATTTGATGCTGTTTACATATAGAAGTAAAAACTCATGGTATAACAGTGTATTCACATTGAATACAAGTATATTTGATGCAGTTTACATATAGAAGTAAAAACTCATGGTATAACAGTGTATTCACATTGAATACAAGTATATTTGATGCTGTTTACATATAGAAGTAAAAACTCATGGTATAACAGTGTATTCACATTGAATACAAGTATATTTGATGCAGTTTACATATAGAAGTAAAAACTCATGGTATAACAGTGTATTCACATTGAATACAAGTATATTCCATGCAGTTTACATATAGAAGTAAAAACTCATGGTATAACAGTGTATTCACATTGAATACAAGTATATTCCATGCAGTTTACATATAGAAGTAAAAACTCATGGTATAACAGTGTATTCACATTGAATACAAGTATATTTCGATGCTGTTTACATATAGAAGTAAAAACTCATGGTATAACAGTGTATTCACATTGAATACAAGTATATTTGATGCTGTTTACATATAGAAGTAAAAACTCATGGTATAACAGTGTATTCACATTGAATACAAGTATATTCGATGCAGTTTACATATAGAAGTAAAAACTCATGGTATAACAGTGTATTCACATTGAATACAAGTATATTCCATGCAGTTTACATATAGAAGTAAAAACTCATGGTATAACAGTGTATTCACATTGAATACAAGTATATTCCATGCAGTTTACATATAGAAGTAAAAACTCATGGTATAACAGTGTATTCACATTGAATACAAGTATATTTGATGCAGTTTACATATAGAAGTAAAAACTCATGGTATAACAGTGTATTCACATTGAATACAAGTATATTTGATGCTGTTTACATATAGAAGTAAAAACTCATGGTATAACAGTGTATTCACATTGAATACAAGTATATTTGATGCTGTTTACATATAGAAGTAAAAACTCATGGTATAACAGTGTATTCACATTGAATACAAGTATATTCCATGCAGTTTACATATAGAAGTAAAAACTCATGGTATAACAGTGTATTCACATTGAATACAAGTATATTCCATGCAGTTTACATATAGAAGTAAAAACTCATGGTATAACAGTGTATTCACATTGAATACAAGTATATTTGATGCAGTTTACATATAGAAGTAAAAACTCATGGTATAACAGTGTATTCACATTGAATACAAGTATATTTGATGCTGTTTACATATAGAAGTAAAAACTCATGGTATAACAGTGTATTCACATTGAATACAAGTATATTTGATGCTGTTTACATATAGAAGTAAAAACTCATGGTATAACAGTGTATTCACATTGAATACAAGTATATTTGATGCAGTTTACATATAGAAGTAAAAACTCATGGTATAACAGTGTATTCACATTGAATACAAGTATATTCCATGCAGTTTACATATAGAAGTAAAAACTCATGGTATAACAGTGTATTCACATTGAATACAAGTATATTCCATGCAGTTTACATATAGAAGTAAAAACTCATGGTATAACAGTGTATTCACATTGAATACAAGTATATTTGATGCAGTTTACATATAGAAGTAAAAACTCATGGTATAACAGTGTATTCACATTGAATACAAGTATATTTGATGCTGTTTACATATAGAAGTAAAAACTCATGGTATAACAGTGTATTCACATTGAATACAAGTATATTTGATGCTGTTTTATATATAGAAGTAAAAACTCATGGTATAACAGTGTATTCACATTGAATACAAGTATATTCCATGCAGTTTACATATAGAAGTAAAAACTCATGGTATAACAGTGTATTCACATTGAATACAAGTATATTCCATGCAGTTTACATATAGAAGTAAAAACTCATGGTATAACAGTGTATTCACATTGAATACAAGTATATTTGATGCAGTTTACATATAGAAGTAAAAACTCATGGTATAACAGTGTATTCACATTGAATACAAGTATATTTGATGCTGTTTACATATAGAAGTAAAAACTCATGGTATAACAGTGTATTCACATTGAATACAAGTATATTTGATGCTGTTTACATATAGAAGTAAAAACTCATGGTATAACAGTGTATTCACATTGAATACAAGTATATTCCATGCAGTTTACATATAGAAGTAAAAACTCATGGTATAACAGTGTATTCACATTGAATACAAGTATATTCCATGCAGTTTACATATAGAAGTAAAAACTCATGGTATAACAGTGTATTCACATTGAATACAAGTATATTCCATGCAGTTTACATATAGAAGTAAAAACTCATGGTATAACAGTGTATTCACATTGAATACAAGTATATTTGATGCTGTTTACATATAGAAGTAAAAACTCATGGTATAACAGTGTATTCACATTGAATACAAGTATATTTGATGCTGTTTACATATAGAAGTAAAAACTCATGGTATAACAGTGTATTCACATTGAATACAAGTATATTCCATGCAGTTTACATATAGAAGTAAAAACTCATGGTATAACAGTGTATTCACATTGAATACAAGTATATTCCATGCAGTTTACATATAGAAGTAAAAACTCATGGTATAACAGTGTATTCACATTGAATACAAGTATATTCCATGCAGTTTACATATAGAAGTAAAAACTCATGGTATAACAGTGTATTCACATTGAATACAAGTATATTTGATGCTGTTTACATATAGAAGTAAAAACTCATGGTATAACAGTGTATTCACATTGAATACAAGTATATTTGATGCTGTTTACATATAGAAGTAAAAACTCATGGTATAACAGTGTATTCACATTGAATACAAGTATATTCCATGCAGTTTACATATAGAAGTAAAAACTCATGGTATAATAACAGTGTATTCACATTGAATACAAGTATATTTCCATGCAGTTTACATATAGAAGTAAAAACTCATGGTATAACAGTGTATTCACATTGAATACAAGTATATTTGATGCAGTTTACATATAGAAGTAAAAACTCATGGTATAACAGTGTATTCACATTGAATAGAAGATATTTCGATGCTGTTTACATATAGAAGTAAAAACTCATGGTATAACAGTGTATTCACATTGGAATACAAGTATATTCGATGCTGTTTACATATAGAAGTAAAAACTCATGGTATAACAGTGTATTCACATTGAATACAAGTATATTCCATGCAGTTTACATATAGAAGTAAAAAACTCATGGTATAACAGTGTATTCACATTGAATACAAGTATATTTCCATGCAGTTTATAGACAGTAAAAAAACTCATGGTATAACAGTGTATTCACATTGAATACAAGTATATTCCATGCAGTTTACATATAGAAGTAAATACTCATGGTATAACAGTGTATTCACATTGAATACAAGTATATTTGATGCAGTTTACATATAGAAGTAAAAACTCATGGTATAACAGTGTATTCACATTGAATACAAGTATATTTGATGCTGTTTACATATAGAAGTAAAAACTCATGGTATAACAGTGTATTCACATTGAATACAAGTATATTTGATGCTGTTTACATATAGAAGTAAAAACTCATGGTATAACAGTGTATTCACATTGAATACAAGTATATTCCATGCAGTTTACATATAGAAGTAAAAACTCATGGAAATAATAGTGTATTCACATTGAATACAAGTATATTTTATGCAGTTTATATATAGAAGTAAAAACTCATGGTATAACAGTGTATTCACATTGAATACAAGTATATTTGATGCTGTTTACATATAGAAGTAAAAACTCATGGTATAACAGTGTATTCACATTGAATACAAGTATATTTGATGCTGTTTACATATAGAAGTAAAAACTCATGGTATAACAGTGTATTCACATTGAATACAAGTATATTTGATGCTGTTTACATATAGAAGTAAAAACTCATGGTATAACAGTGTATTCACATTGAATACAAGTATATTTGATGCTGTTTACATATAGAAGTAAAAACTCATGGTATAACAGTGTATTCACATTGAATACAAGTATATTTGATGCAGTTTACATATAGAAGTAAAAACTCATGGTATAACAGTGTATTCACATTGAATACAAGTATATTTGATGCTGTTTACATATAGAACTAAAACCTCATGGTATAACAGTGTATTCACATTGAATACAAGTATATTTGATGCTGTTTACATATAGAAGTAAAAACTCATGGTATAACAGTGTATTCACATTGAATACAAGTATATTCCATGCAGTTTATATATAGAAGTAAAAACTCATGGTATAACAGTGTATTCACATTGAATACAAGTATATTCCATGCAGTTTACATATAGAAGTAAAAACTCATGGTATAACAGTGTATTCACATTGAATACAAGTATATTCCATGCAGTTTACATATAGAAGTAAAAACTCATGGTATAACAGTGTATTCACATTGAATACAAGTATATTCCATGCAGTTTACATATAGAAGTAAAAACTCATGGTATAACAGTGTATTCACATTGAATACAAGTATATTTGATGCTGTTTACATATAGAAGTAAAAACTCATGGTATAACAGTGTATTCACATTGAATACAAGTATATTCCATGCAGTTTACATATAGAAGTAAAAACTCAGGGTATAACAGTGTATTCACATTGAATACAAGTTATATTCCATGCAGTTTACATATAGAAGTAAAAACTCATGGTATAACAGTGTATTCACATTGAATACAAGTATATTCCATGCAGTTTACATATAGAAGTAAAAACTCATGGTATAACAGTGTATTCACATTGAATACAAGTATATTCCATGCAGTTTACATAAAGAAGTAAAAACTCATGGTATAACAGTGTATTCACATTGAATACAAGTATATTTGATGCTGTATACATATAGAAGTAAAAACTCATGGTATAACAGTGTATTCACATTGAATACAAGTATATTCCATGCAGTTTACATATAGAAGTAAAAACTCATGGTATAACAGTGTATTCACATTGAATACAAGTATATTTGATGCTGTTTACATATAGAAGTAAATACTCATGGTATAACAGTGTATTCACATTGAATACAAGTATATTTGATGCAGTTTACATATAGAAGTAAAAACTCATGGTATAACAGTGTATTCACATTGAATACAAGTATATTCCATGCTGTTTACTATATAGAAGTAAAAACTCATGGTATAACAGTGTATTCACATTGAATACAAGTATATTTGATGCTGTTTACATATAGAAGTAAAAACTCATGGTATAACAGTGTATTCACATTGAATACAAGTATATTCCATGCAGTTTACATATAGAAGTAAAAACTCATGGAAATAATAGTGTATTCACATTGAATACAAGTATATTCCATGCAGTTTACATATAGAAGTAAAAACTCATGGTATAACAGTGTATTCACATTGAATACAAGTATATTTGATGCTGTTTACATATAGAAGTAAATACTCATGGTATAACAGTGTATTCACATTAAATACAAGTATATTTGATGCAGTTTACATATAGAAGTAAAAACTCATGGTATAACAGTGTATTCACATTGAATACAAGTATATTCCATGCAGTTTACATATAGAAGTAAAAACTCATGGTATAACAGTGTATTCACATTGAATACAAGTATATTTGATGCAGTTTACATATAGAAGTAAAAACTCATGGTATAACAGTGTATTCACATTGAATACAAGTATATTTGATGCTGTTTACATATAGAAGTAAAAACTCATGGTATAACAGTGTATTCACATTGAATACAAGTATATTTGATGCTGTTTACCTATAAAAGTAAATACTCATGGTATAACAGTGTATTCACATTAAATACAAGTATATTTGATGCAGTTTACATATAGAAGTAAATACTCATGGTATAACAGTGTATTCACATTGAATACAAGTATATTCCATGCAGTTTACATATAGAAGTAAAAACTCATGGTATAACAGTGTATTCACATTGAATACAAGTATATTCCATGCAGTTTACATATAGAAGTAAATACTCATGGTATAACAGTGTATTCACATTGAATACAAGTATATTTGATGCAGTTTACATATAGAAGTAAAAACTCATGGTATAACAGTGTATTCACATTGAATACAAGTATATTTGATGCTGTTTACATATAGAAGTAAAAACTCATGGTATAACAGTGTATTCACATTGAATACAAGTATATTTGATGCTGTTTACATATAGAAGTAAAAACTCATGGTATAACAGTGTATTCACATTGAATACAAGTATATTCCATGCAGTTTACATATAGAAGTAAAAACTCATGGTATAACAGTGTATTCACATTGAATACAAGTATATTTGATGCTGTTTACATACAGAAGTAAATACTCATGGTATAACAGTGTATTCACATTGAATACAAGTATATTTGATGCAGTATACATATAGAAGTAAAAACTCATGGTATAACAGTGTATTCACATTGAATACAAGTATATTTGATGCTGTTTACATATAGAACTAAAAACTCATGGTATAACAAAGTATTCACATTGAATACAAGTATATTTGATGCTGTTTACATATAGAAGTAAAAACTCATGGTATAACAGTGTATTCACATTGAATACAAGTATATTTGATGCTGTTTACATATAGAAGTAAAAACTCATGGTATAACAGTGTATTCACATTGAATACAAGTATATTTGATGCTGTTTACATATAGAACTAAAAACTCATGGTATAACAGTGTATTCACATTGAATACAAGTATATTTGATGCTGTTTACATATAGAAGTAAAAACCCATGGTATAACAGTGTATTCACATTGAATACAAGTATATTTGATGCTGTTTACATATAGAAGTAAAAACTCATGGTATAACAGTGTATTCACATTGAATACAAGTATATTCCATGCAGTTTACATATAGAAGTAAAATCTCATGGAATAACAGTGTATTCAGTTTGAATACAAGTATATTCCATGCAGTTTACATATAGAAGTAAAAACTCATGGTATAACAGTGTATTCACATTGAATACAAGTATATTTGATGCTGTTTACATATAGAAGTAAAACTCATGGTATAACAGTGTATTCACATTGAATACAAGTATATTCCATGCAGTTTACATATTGAAGTAAAAACTCATGGTATAACAGTGTATTCACATTGAATACAAGTATATTTGATGCTGTTTACATATAGAAGTAAAAACTCATGGTATAACAGTGTATTCACATTGAATACAAGTATATTTGATGCTGTTTAAATATAGAACTAAAAACTCATGGTATAACAGTGTATTCACATTGAATACAAGTATATTTGATGCTGTTTACATATAGAAGTAAAAACTCATGGTATAACAGTGTATTCACATTGAATACAAGTATATTTGATGCTGTTTACATATAGAAGTAAAAACTCATGGTATAACAGTGTATTCACATTGAATACAAGTATATTCCATGCAGTTTACATATAGAAGAAAAAACTCATGGTATAACAGTGTATTCACATTGAATACAAGTATATTCCATTCAGTTTACATATAGAAGTAAAAACTCATGGTATAACAGTGTATTCACATTGAATACAAGTATATTCCATTCAGTTTACATAAAGAAGTAAAAACTCATGGTATAACAGTGTATTCACATTGAATACAAGTATATTTGATGCTGTATACATATAGAAGTAAAAACTCATGGTATAACAGTGTATTCACTTTGAATACAAGTATATTCCATGCAGTTTACATATAAAAGTAAAAACTCATGGTATAACAGTGTATTCACATTGAATACAAGTATATTTGATGCTGTTTACATATAGAAGTAAATACTCATGGTATAACAGTGTATTCACATTGAATACAAGTATATTTGATGCAGTTTACATATAGAAGTAAAAACTCATGGTAAAACAGTGTATTCACATTGAATACAAGTATATTCCATTCAGTTTACATATAGAAGTAAAAACTCATGGTATAACAGTGTATTCACATTGAATACAAGTATATTCCATTCAGTTTACATAAAGAAGTAAAAACTCATGGTATAACAGTGTATTCACATTGAATACAAATATATTTGATGCTGTTTACATATAGAAGTAAAAACTCATGGTATAAAAGTGTATTCACATTGAATACAAGAATATTTGATGCTGTTTACATATAGAACTAAAAACTAATGGTATAACAAAGTATTCACATTCAATACAAGTATATTTGATTCTGTTTACATATAGAAGTAAAAACTCATGGTATAACTCAGTATTCACATTGAATACAAGTATATTTGATGCTGTTTACATATAGTAGTAAAAACTCATGGTATAACAGTGTATTCACATTGAATACAAGTATATTCCATGCAATTTACATATAGAAGTAAAAACTCATGGTATAACTGTGTATTCACATTGAATACAAGTACATTTGATGCTGTTTACATATAGAAGTAAAAACTCATGGTATAACAGTGTATTCACATTGAATACAAGTATATTCCATGCAGTTTACATATAGAAGTAAAAACTCATGGTATAACAGTGTATTCAGTTTGAATACAAGTATATTCCATGCAGTTTACATATAGAAGTAAAAAATCATGGTATAACAGTGTATTCACATTGAATACAAGTATATTCCATGCAGTTTACATATAGAAGTAAAAAGTCATGGTATAACAGTGTATTTACATTGAATAAAAGTATATTCCATGCAATTTACATATAGAAGAAAAAACTCAGGGTATAACAGTGTATTCACATTGAATACAAGTATATTCCATGCAGTTTACATATAGAAGTAAAAACTCATGGTATAACAGTGTATTCACATTGAATACAAGTATATTTGATGCTGTTTACATATAGAAGTAAAAACTCATGGTATAACAGTGTATTCACATTGAATACAAGTATATTCCATGCAGTTTACATATAGAAGTAAAAACTCATGGTATAACAGTGTATTCACATTGAATACAAGTATATTTGATGCAGTTTACATATAGAAGTAAAAACTCATGGTATAACAGTGTATTTACATTGAATACAAGTATATTTGATGCTGTTTACATATAGAAGTAAATACTCATGGTATAACAGTGTATTCACATTGAATACAAGTATATTTGATGCTGTTTACATATAGAAGTAAATATTCATGGTATAACAGGGTATTCACATTGAATACAAGTATATTTGATGCAGTATACATATAGAAGTAAAAACTCATGGTATAACAGTGTATTCACATTGAATACAAGTATATTCCATGCAATTTACATATAGAAGTAAAAACTCATGGTATAACTGTGTATTCACATTGAATACAAGTATTTTTGATGCTGTTTACATATAGAAGTAAAAACTCATGGTATAACAGTGTATTCACATTGAAAACAAGTATATTCAATGCAGTTTACATATAGAAGTAAAAAGTCATAGTATAACAGTGTATTTACATTGAATACAAGTATATTCCATGCAGTTTACATATAGAAGAAAAAGCTCAGGGTATAACAGTGTATTCATATTGAATATAAGTATATTCCATGCAGTTTACATATAGAAGTAAAAACTCATGGTATAACAGTGTATTCACTTTGAATACAAGTATATTCCATGCAGTTTACATATAGAAGTAAAAAGTCATAGTATAACAGTGTATTTACATTGAATACAAGTATATTCCATGCAGTTTACATATAGAAGTAAAAACTCATGGTATAACAGTGTATTCACATTGAATACAAGTATATTTGATGCTGTTTACATATAGAAGTAAATACTCCTGGTATAACAGTGTATTCACATTGAATACAAATATATTTGATGCTGTTTACATATAGAAGTAAAAACTCATGGTATAAAAGTGTATTCACATTGAATACAAGAATATTTGATGCTGTTTACATATAGAACTAAAAACTAATGGTATAACAAAGTATTCACATTCAATACAAGTATATTTGATTCTGTTTACATATAGAAGTAAAAACTCATGGTATAACTCAGTATTCACATTGAATACAAGTATATTTGATGCTGTTTACATATAGTAGTAAAAACTCATGGTATAACAGTGTATTCACATTGAATACAAGTATATTCCATGCAATTTACATATAGAAGTAAAAACTCATGGTATAACTGTGTATTCACATTGAATACAAGTACATTTGATGCTGTTTACATATAGAAGTAAAAACTCATGGTATAACAGTGTATTCACATTGAATACAAGTATATTCCATGCAGTTTACATATAGAAGTAAAAACTCATGGTATAACAGTGTATTCAGTTTGAATACAAGTATATTCCATGCAGTTTACATATAGAAGTAAAAAATCATGGTATAACAGTGTATTCACATTGAATACAAGTATATTCCATGCAGTTTACATATAGAAGTAAAAAGTCATGGTATAACAGTGTATTTACATTGAATACAAGTATATTCCATGCAATTTACATATAGAAGAAAAAACTCAGGGTATAACAGTGTATTCACATTGAATACAAGTATATTCCATGCAGTTTACATATAGAAGTAAAAACTCATGGTATAACAGTGTATTCACATTGAATACAAGTATATTTGATGCTGTTTACATATAGAAGTAAAAACTCATGGTATAACAGTGTATTCACATTGAATACAAGTATATTCCATGCAGTTTACATATAGAAGTAAAAACTCATGGTATAACAGTGTATTCACATTGAATACAAGTATATTTGATGCAGTTTACATATAGAAGTAAAAACTCATGGTATAACAGTGTATTTACATTGAATACAAGTATATTTGATGCTGTTTACATATAGAAGTAAATACTCATGGTATAACAGTGTATTCACATTGAATACAAGTATATTTGATGCTGTTTACATATAGAAGTAAATATTCATGGTATAACAGTGTATTCACATTGAATACAAGTATATTTGATGCAGTATACATATAGAAGTAAAAACTCATGGTATAACAGTGTATTCACATTGAATACAAGTATATTCCATGCAATTTACATATAGAAGTAAAAACTCATGGTATAACTGTGTATTCACATTGAATACAAGTATTTTTGATGCTGTTTACATATAGAAGTAAAAACTCATGGTATAACAGTATATTCACATTGAATACAAGTATATTCAATGCAGTTTACATATAGAAGTAAAAAGTCATAGTATAACAGTGTATTTACATTGAATACAAGTATATTCCATGCAGTTTACATATAGAAGAAAAAGCTCAGGGTATAACAGTGTATTCATATTGAATATAAGTATATTCCATGCAGTTTACATATAGAAGTAAAAACTCATGGTATAACAGTGTATTCACTTTGAATACAAGTATATTCCATGCAGTTTACATATAGAAGTAAAAAATCATGGTATAACAGTGTATTCACATTGAATACAAGTATATTCCATGCAGTTTACATATAGAAGTAAAAACTCATGGTATAACAGTGTTTTCACATTGAATACAAGTATATTCCATGCAGTTTACATATAGAAGTAAAAACTCATGGTATAACAGTGTATTCACATTGAATACAAGTATATTTGATGCTGTTTACATATAGAAGTAAAAACTCATGGTATAACAGTGTATTCACATTGAATACAAGTATATTTGATGCAGTTTACATATAGAAGTAAAAACTCATGGTATAACAGTGTATTCACATTGAATACAAGTATATTTGATGCAGTTTACATATAGAAGTAAAAACTCATGGTATAACAGTGTATTTACATTGAATACAAGTATATTTGATGCTGTTTACATATAGAAGTAAATACTCATGGTATAACAGTGTATTCACATTGAATACAAGTATATTTGATGCTGTTTACATATAGAAGTAAATATTCATGGTATAACAGTGTATTCACATTGAATACAAGTATATTTGATGCAGTATACATATAGAAGTAAAAACTCATGGTATAACAGTGTATTCACATTGAATACAAGTATATTCCATGCAATTTACATATAGAAGTAAAAACTCATGGTATAACTGTGTATTCACATTGAATACAAGTATTTTTGATGCTGTTTACATATAGAAGTAAAAACTCATGGTATAACAGTGTATTCACATTGAATACAAGTATATTCAATGCAGTTTACATATAGAAGTAAAAAGTCATAGTATAACAGTGTATTTACATTGAATACAAGTATATTCCATGCAGTTTACATATAGAAGAAAAAGCTCAGGGTATAACAGTGTATTCATATTGAATATAAGTATATTCCATGCAGTTTACATATAGAAGTAAAAACTCATGGTATAACAGTGTATTCACTTTGAATACAAGTATATTCCATGCAGTTTACATATAGAAGTAAAAAGTCATAGTATAACAGTGTATTTACATTGAATACAAGTATATTCCATGCAGTTTACATATAGAAGAAAAAGCTCAGGGTATAACAGTGTATTCATATTGAATATAAGTATATTCCATGCAGTTTACATATAGAAGTAAAAACTCATGGTATAACAGTGTATTCACTTTGAATACAAGTATATTCCATGCAGTTTACATATAGAAGTAAAAAATCATGGTATAACAGTGTATTCACATTGAATACAAGTATATTCCATGCAGTTTACATATAGAAGTAAAAACTCATGGTATAACAGTGTTTTTACATTGAATACAAGTATATTCCATGCAGTTTACATATAGAAGTAAAAACTCATGGTATAACAGTGTATTCACATTGAATACAAGTATATTTGATGCTGTTTACATATAGAAGTAAAAACTCATGGTATAACAGTGTATTCACATTGAATACAAGTATATTTGATGCTGTTTACATATAGAAGTAAATCTCATGGTATACCAGTGTATTCACTTTGAATACAAGTATATTCCATGCAGTTTACATATAGAAGTAAAAACTCATGGTATAACAGTGTATTCACATTGAATACAAGTATATTTGATGCTGTATACACATAGAAGTAAAAACTCATTGTATAAAAGTGTATTCACATTGAATACAAGTATATTCCATGCAGTTTACATATAGAAGTAAAAACTCATGGTATAACAGTGTATTCACATTGAATACAAGTATATTTGATGCTGTTTACCTATAGAAGTAAATACTCATGGTATAACAGTGTATTCACATTGAATACAAGTATATTTGATGCAGTTTATATATAGAAGTAAAAACTCATGGTATAACAGTGTATTTACATTGAATACAAGTATATTTGATGCAGTTTACATATAGAAGTAAAAACTCATGGTATAACAGTGTATTCACATTGAATACAAGTATATTTGATGCTGTATACACATAGAAGTAAAAACTCATTGTATAAAAGTGTATTCACATTGAATACAAGTATATTCCATGCAGTTTACATATAGAAGTAAAAACTCATGTTATAACAGTGTATTCACATTGAATACAAGTATATTTGATGCTGTTTACCTATAGAAGTAAATACTCATGGTATAACAGTGTATTGACATTGAATACAAGTATATTTGATGCAGTTTACATATAGAAGTAAAAACTCATGGTATAACAGTGTATTTACATTGAATACAAGTATATTTGATGCAGTATACATATAGAAGTAAAAATTCATGGTATAACAGTGTATTCACATTGAATTCAAGTATATTTGATGCAGTTTACATATAGAAGTAAAAACTCATGGTATAACAGTGTATTTACATTGAATACAAGTATATTTGATGCAGTATACATATAGAAGTAAAAACTCGTGGTATAACAGTGTATTAACATTGAATACAAGTATATTCCATGCAGTTTACATATAGAAGTAAAAACTCATGGTATAACATTGTATTCACATTGAATACAAGTATATTCCATGCAGTTTACATATAGAAGTAAAAACTCATAGTATAACAGTGTATTCACATTGAATGCAAGTTTATTTGATGCTGTTTACATATAGAACTAAAAACTTATGGTATAACAAAGTATTCACATTGAATACAAGTATATTTGATGCTGTTTACATATAGAAGTAAAAACTCATGGTATAATAGTGTATTCACATTTAATACAAGTATATTTGATGCTGTTTACATATAGAAGTAAAAACTCATGGTATAACAGTGTATTCACATTGAATACAAGTATATTTCATGCATTTTACATATAGAAGTAAAAACTCATGGTATACCAGTGTATTCAAATTGAATACAAGTATATTCCATGCAGTTTACATATAGAAGTAAAAACTCATGGTATAACATTGTATTCACATTGAATACAAGTATATTTGATGCAGTATACATATAGAAGTTAAAACTCATGGTATAACAGTGTATTCACATTGAATACAAGTATATTTCATGCAGTTTACATATAGAAGTAAAAACTCATGGTATAACAGTGTATTCACATTGAATACACTGATATTTGATACAATAATATTTGATGCAGTATACATATAGAAGTAAAAACTCATGGTATACAGTATATTCACATTAAATACAAGTATATTCCATTCAGTTTACATATAGAAGTAAAAACTCATGGTATAACAGTGTATTCACATTGAATACAAGTATATTTGATGCTTTTTACATATAGAAGTAAAAACTCATGGTATAACAGTGTATTCACATTGAATACAAGTATATTTGATGCAATATACATATAGAAGTAAAAACTAATGGTATAACAGTGTATTCACATCGAATACAAGTATATTTGATGCTGTTTACATATAGAAGTAAAAACTCATGGTATAACAATGTATTCACAATGAATACAAGTATATTCCATCCAGTTTACATATAGAAGTAAAAACTCATGGTATACCAGTGTATTCACATTGAATACAAGTATATTTGATGCAGTGTACAGATAGAAGTAAAAACCCATGATATAACAGTGTATTCACATTGAATACAAGTATATTTGATGCTGTTTACATATAGAAGTAAAAACTCATGGTATAACATTGTATTCACATTGAATACAAGTATATTTGATGCAATATACATATAGAAGTAAAAACTCATGGTATAAAAGTGTATTCACATTGAATACAAGTATATTCCATGCAGTTTACATATAGAAGTAAAAACTCATGGTATAACAGTGTATTCACATTGAATACAAGTATATTCCATGCAGTTTACATATAGAAGTAAAAAGTCATGGTATAAAAGTGTATTCACATTGAATACAAGTATATTTGATGCTGTTTACATATAGAAGTAAAAACTCATGGTATAGCAGTGAATTCACATTGAATACAAGTATATTTGATGTTGTTTACATATAGAAGTAAAAAATCATGGTATAACAGTGTATTCACATTGAATACACTGATATTTGATACAATAATATTTGATGCATTATACATATAGAAGTAAAAACTCATGGTATAACAGTGTATTCAAATTGAATACAAGTATATTTGATCCTGTTTACATATAGAAGTAGAAACTCATGGTATAACAGTGTATTCACATTGAATACAAGTATATTTGATGCTGTTTACATATAGAACTAAAAACTAATGGTATAACAGTGTATTCACATTGAATACAAGTATATTTGATGCTGTTTACATATAGAAGTAAAAACTCATGGTATAACATTGATTCACATTGAATACAAGTATATTTGATGCTGTTTACATATAGAACTAAAAACTAATGGTATAACAGTGTATTCACATTGAATACAAGTATATTTGATGCTGTTTACATATAGAAGTAAAAACCCATGGTATAACAGTGTATTCACATTGAATACAAGTATATTTGATGCGGATTACATATAGAAGTAAAAACTCATGGTA
This sequence comes from Daphnia magna, assembly GCF_020631705.1. NCBI lineage: Eukaryota > Metazoa > Arthropoda > Branchiopoda > Diplostraca > Daphniidae > Daphnia > Daphnia magna. The sequence continues at coordinate 5,338,226 of NC_059187.1, forward strand.
TAACTTTGTATTCACATTGAATACAAGTATATTTGATGCAGTATACATATAGAAGTAAAAACTCATCGTATAACAGTGTATTCACATTGAATACAAGTATATTCCATGCAGTTTACATATAGAAGTAAAAAGTCATGGTATAACAGTGTATTCGCATTGAATACAAGTATATTTGATGCGGTATAGATATAGAAGTAAAAACTCATGGTATAACATTGTATTCACATTGAATACAAGTATATTTGATGCAGTATACATATAGAAGTTAAAACTCATGGTATAACAGTGTATTCACATTGAATACAAGTATATTTCATGCAGTTTACATATAGAAGTAAAAACTCATGGTATAACAGTGTATTCACATTGAATACAAGTATATTTGATGCTGTTTACATATAGAAGTAAAAACTCATGGTATAACATTGTATTCACATTGAATACAAGTATATTTGATGCAATATACATATAGAAGTAAAAACTCATGGTATAAAAGTGTATTCACATTGAATATAAGTATATTCCATGCAGTTTACATATAGAAGTAAAAACTCATGGTATAACAGTGTATTCACATTGAATACAAGTATATTCCATGTAGTTTACATATAGAAGTAAAAAGTCATGGTATAAAAGTGTATTCACATTGAATACAAGTATATTTGATGCTGTTTACATATAGAAGTAAAAACTCATGGTATAACAGTGAATTCACATTGAATACAAGTATATTTGATGTTGTTTACATATAGAAGTAAAAAATCATGGTATAACAGTGTATTCACATTGAATACACTGATATTTGATACAATAATATTTGATGCAGTATACATATAGAAGTAAAAACTCATGGTATAACAGAGTATTCAAATTGAATACAAGTATATTTGATCCTGTTTACATATAGAAGTAGAAACTCATGGTATAACAGTGTATTCACATTGAATACAAGTATATTTGATGCTGTTTACATATAGAACTAAAAACTAATGGTATAACAGTGTATTCACATTGAATACAAGTATATTTGATGCTGTTTACATATAGAAGTAAAAACTCATGGTATAACATTGATTCACATTGAATACAAGTATATTTGATGCTGTTTACATATAGAACTAAAAACTAATGGTATAACAGTGTATTCACATTGAATACAAGTATATTTGATGCTGTTTACATATAGAAGTAAAAACCTATGGTATAACAGTGTATTCACATTGAATACAAGTATATTTGATGCGGATTACATATAGAAGTAAAAACTCATGGTATAACTTTGTATTCACATTGAATACAAGTATATTTGATGCAGTATACATATAGAAGTAAAAACTCATCGTATAACAGTGTATTCACATTGAATACAAGTATATTCCATGCAGTTTACATATAGAAGTAAAAAGTCATGGTATAACAGTGTATTCGCATTGAATACAAGTATATTTGATGCGGTATAGATATAGAAGTAAAAACTCATGGTATAACAGTGTATTCACATTGAATACATGTATATTTGATGCTGTTTACATATAGAAGTAAAAACTCATGGTATAACAGTGTATTCAAATTGAATACAAGTATATTTGATGCTGTTTACATATAGAAGTAAAAACTCATGGTATAGCAGTGTATTCACATTGAATACAAGTATATTTGATGCTGTTTACATATAGAAGTAAAAACTCATGGTATAACAGTGTATTCACATTGAATACAAACATATTCCATGCAGTTTACATATAGAAGTAAAAACTCATGGTATAACAGTGCATTCACATTGAATAGAATTATATTCCATGCAGTTTACATATAGAAGTAAAAAGTCATAACAGTGTAATCACATTGAATACACGTATATTTGATGCTGTTTACATATAGAAGTGAAAACTTATGGTATAACAGTGTATTCACATTAAATACAAGTATATTTAATGCTGTTTACATATAGAAGTAAAAACTCATAGTATAACAGTGTATTCACATTGAACACAAGTATATTTGATGCAGTGTACAGATAGAAGTAAAAACCCATGGTATAACAGTGTATTCACATTGAATACAAGTATATTTGATGCTGTTTACATATAGAAGTAAAAACTCATGGTATAAAAGTGTATTCACATTGAATACAAGTATATTCCATGCAGTTTACATATAGAAGTAAAAAGTCATTGTATAAAAGTGTATTCACATTGAATACAAGTATATTTGATGCTGTTTACATATAGAAGTAAAAACTCATGGTTTAACAGTGTATTGACATTGAATAGAAGTATATTTGATGCAGTATAGATATAGAAGTAAAAACTCATGGTATAACAGTGTATTCACATTGAATACAAGTATATTTGATGCTGTTTACATATAGAAGTAAAAACTCATGGTATAACAGTGTATTCACATTGAATACAAGTATATTTGATGCGGTTTACATATAGAAGTAAAAACTCATGGCATAACAGTTTATTCACATTGAATACAAGTATATTTGATGCGGTTTACATATAGAAGTAAAAACTCATGGCATAACAGTTTATTCACATTGAATACAAGTATATTTGATGCAGTATACATATAAAGTAAAAACTCATGGTATAAGAGTGTATTCACATCGAATACAAGTATATTTAATGCGCTTTACATATAGAAGTAAAAACTCATGGTATAACAGGGTATTCACAATTAATACAAGTATATTCCATCCAGTTCACATATAGAAGTAAAAACTCATGGTGTATCAGTGTATTCACATTGAATACAAGTATATTCCATGCAGTTTACATATAGAAGTAAAAAGTTATGGTATAAAAGTGTATTCACATTGAATACAAGTATATTTGATGCTGTTTACATACAGTAGTAAAAACTCATGGTATAACAGTGAATTCACATTGAATACAAGTTTATTTGATGCTGTTTACATATAGAAGTAAAAACTCATGGTATAACAGTGTATTCACATTGAATACACTGATATTTGATACAATAATATTTGATGCAGTATACATATAGAAGTAAAAACTCATGGTATACAGTGTATTCACATTAAATACAAGTATATTCCATTCAGTTTACATATAGAAGTAAAAACTCATGGTATAACAGTGTATTCACATTGAATACAAGTATATTTAATGCTTTTAACATATAGAAGTAAAAACTCATGGTATAACAGTGTATTCACATTGAATACAAGTATATTTGATGCAGTGTACAGATAGAAGTAAAAACCCATGGTATAACAGTGTATTCACATTGAATACAAGTATATTTGATGCTGTTTTCATATAGAAGTAAAAACTCATGGTATAACATTGTATTCACATTGAATACAAGTATATTTGATGCAGTATACATATAGAAGTAAAAACTCATGGTATAAAAGTGTATTCACATTGAATACAAGTATATTCAATGCAGTTTACATATAGAAGTAAAAACTCATGGTATAACAGTGTATTTACATTGAATACAAGTATATTCCATGCAGTTTACATATAGAAGTAAAAACTCATGGTATAACAGTGTATTCAAATTGAATACAAGTATATTCCATGCAGTTTAAATATAGAAGTAAAAACTCATGGTATAACAGTGTATTCACATTGAATACAAGTATATTTGATGCAGTATATATATAGAAGTAAAAACTCATGGTATAACAGTTTATTCACATTGAATTGAAGTATATTTGATGCTGTTTACATATAGAAATAAAAACTCATGGTATAACAGAGTATTCACATTGAATACAAGTATATTTGATGCTCTTTACATATAGAAGTAAAAACCCATGGTATAACATTGTATTCACATTGAATACAAGTATATTCAATGCAGTTTAAATATAGAAGTAAAAACTCATGGTATAACAGTGTATTCACATTGAATACAAGTATATTCCATGCAGTTTACATATAGAAGTAAAAACTCATGGTATAACAGTGTATTCACATTAAATTCAAGTATATTAGATGCTGTTTACATATAGAAGTAAAAACTCATGATATAACAGTGTATTCACATTGAATACAAGTATATTTGATGCTGTTTACATATAGAAGTAAAAACTCATGGTATAACAGTGTATTCACATTGAATACAAGTATATTTGATCCTGTTTACATATAGAAGTAGAAACTCATGGTATAATAGTGTATTCACATTGAATACTAGTATATTTGATGCTGTTTACATATAGAACGAAAAACTCATGGTATAACAGTGTATTCACATTGAATACAAGTATATTTGATGCTGTTTATCTATAGAAGTAAAAACTTATGGTATAACAGTGTATTCACATTGAATACAAGTATATTCCAAGCAGTTTACATATAGAAGTAAAAACTCATGGTATAACAGTGTATTCACATTGAATACAAGTATATTTGATGCAGAATAGATATAGAAGTAAAGACTCATGGTATAACAGTGTATTCACATTGAATACAAGTATATTTGATGCAGTATACAAATAGAAGTAAAAACTCATGGTATAACAGTGTATTCACATTGAATACAAGTATATTTGATGCAGCATACAAATAGAAGTAAAAACTCATGGTATAACAGTGTATTCACATTGAATACAAGTATATTTGATGCTCTTTACATATAGAAAAAAAACCCATGGTATAACATTGTATTCACATTGAATACAAGTATATTCAATGCAGTTTACATATAGAAGTAAAAACTCATGGTATAACAGTGTATTCACATTGAGTACAAGTATATTCCATGTAGTTTACATATAGAAGTAAAAACTCATGGTATAACAGTGTATTCACATTAAATTCAAGTATATTAGATGCTGTTTACATATAGAAGTAAAAACTCATGGTATAACAGTGTATTCACATTGAATACAAGTATATTTGATGCTGTTTACATATAGAAGTAAAAACTCATGGTATAACAGTGTATTCACATTGAATACAAGTATATTTGATCCTGTTTACATATAGAAGTAGAAACTCATGGTATAATAGTGTATTCACATTGAATACTAGTATATTTGATGCTGTTTACATATAGAACGAAAAACTCATGGTATAACAGTGTATTCACATTGAATACAAGTATATTTGATGCTGTTTATCTATAGAAGTAAAAACTTATGGTATAACAGTGTATTCACATTGAATACAAGTATATTCCAAGCAGTTTACATATAGAAGTAAAAACTCATGGTATAACAGTGTATTCACATTGAATACAAGTATATTTGATGCAGAATAGATATAGAAGTAAAGACTCATGGTATAACAGTGTATTCACATTGAATACAAGTATATTTGATGCAGTATACAAATAGAAGTAAAAACTCATGGTATAACAGTGTATTCACATTGAATACAAGTATATTTGATGCTGTTTACATATAGAAGTAAAAACTCATGGTATAACATTGTATTCACATTGAATACAAGTATATTTGATGCAGTATACATATAGAAGTAAAAACTCATGGTATAAAAGTGTATTCACATTGAATACAAGTATATTCAATGCAGTTTACATATAGAAGTAAAAACTCATGGTATAACAGTGTATTTACATTGAATACAATTATATTCCATGCAGTTTACATATAGAAGTAAAAACTCATGGTATAACAGTGTATTCAAATTGAATACAAGTATATTCCATGCAGTTTAAATATAGAAGTAAAAACTCATGGTATAACAGTGTATTCACATTGAATACAAGTATATTTGATGCAGTATATATATAGAAGTAAAAACTCATGGTATAACAGTGTATTCACATTGAATTTAAGTATATTTGATGCTGTTTACATATAGAAATAAAAACTCATGGTATAACAGAGTATTCACATTGAATACAAGTATATTTGATGCTCTTTACATATAGAAGTAAAAACCCATGGTATAACATTGTATTCACATTGAATACAAGTATATTCAATGCAGTTTACATATAGAAGTAAAAACTCATGGTATAACAGTGTATTCACATTGAATACAAGTATATTCCATGCAGTTTACATATAGAAGTAAAAACTCATGGTATAACAGTGTATTCACATTAAATTCAAGTATATTAGATGCTGTTTACATATAGAAGTAAAAACTCATGGTATAACAGTGTATTCACATTGAATACAAGTATATTTGATGCTGTTTACATATAGAAGTAAAAACTCATGGTATAACAGTGTATTCACATTGAATACAAGTATATTTGATCCTGTTTACATATAGAAGTAGAAACTCATGGTATAATAGTGTATTCACATTGAATACTAGTATATTTGATGCTGTTTACATATAGAACGAAAAACTCATGGTATAACAGTGTATTCACATTGAATACAAGTATATTTGATGCTGTTTATCTATAGAAGTGAAAACTTATGGTATAACAGTGTATTCACATTGAATACAAGTATATTCCAAGCAGTTTACATATAGAAGTAAAAACTCATGGTATAACAGTGTATTCACATTGAATACAAGTATATTTGATGCAGAATAGATATAGAAGTAAAGACTCATGGTATAACAGTGTATTCACATTGAATACAAGTATATTTGATGCAGTATACAAATAGAAGTAAAAACTCATGGTATAACAGTGTATTCACATTGAATACAAGTATATTTGATGCTGTTTACATATAGAAGTAAAAACTCATGGTATAACATTGTATTCACATTGAATACAAGTATATTTGATGCAGTATACATATAGAAGTAAAAACTCATGGTATAAAAGTGTATTCACATTGAATACAAGTATATTCAATGCAGTTTACATATAGAAGTAAAAACTCATGGTATAACAGTGTATTTACATTGAATACAAGTATATTCCATGCAGTTTACATATAGAAGTAAAAACTCATGGTATAACAGTGTATTCAATTTGAATACAAGTATATTCCATGCAGTTTAAATATAGAAGTAAAAACTCATGGTATAACAGTGTATTTACATTGAATACAAGTATATTTGATGCAGTATATATATAGAAGTAAAAACTCATGGTATAACAGTGTATTCACATTGAATTTAAGTATATTTGATGCTGTTTACATATAGAAATAAAAACTCATGGTATAACAGAGTATTCACATTGAATACAAGTATATTTGATGCAGTTTACATATAGAAGTAAAAACTCATGGTATAACAGTGTATTTACATTGAATACAAGTATATTCCATGCAGTTTACATATAGAAGTAAAAACTCATGGTATAACAGTGTATTCACATTGAATACAAGTATATTTGATGCAGTATAGATATAGAAGTAAAAACTCATGGTATAATAGTGTATTCACATTGAATACATGTATATTTGATGCTGTTTACATATAAAAGTAAAAACTCATGGTATAACAGTGTATTCACATTGAATACAAGTATATTTGATGCTGTTTACATATAGAACAAAAAACTCATGGTATAACAGTGTATACACATTGAATACAAGTATATTTAATGCTGTTTATATATAGAAGAAAAAACTTATGGTATAATGTTGTAACAGATTTACCAAGTATGAGATTGAGGGAGACTGTTGCGGATCAATCTCATACTTTGCGCCAGAAGTTTAGTTACGGCTCTCACCCCTTTAGAAAGAGGCTGTACAAACGCCCAAGGGGGGTTTCTGTTTTGCCTCTCCATCTGTCTTCTTGATTCCTTTCCTGTCAGTGTCCAGTCTCTTCTTATAATATCTGTGGTGTGAGTATCAAGTGTTCTGGTTAAAGTATTTCTTTGTAATTAACTAATCTCATTCCATGTTATATTACCATGTGTGTATTGAGTCGATGCCATGGCATGACAATATAAAAGGGACTTGAAAACTAAATTCGTGCTTCGATTTTATTGAATTCTAACAGGTTATGGGACCCTATCGACTCTGCTAACTAAGCAAGCATGGCAAATCATGAAGGAAATGGGAATAATCTAATATTCCAAGCCAAATTTAATGGAACAAGATTTTCACAATGGAAGTTTGGAGCCCTTATCATGGCTCGAGCCAAGAAGCTGGTGGGAATTATAGAAGGAACGGAACAGAAACCAGTTGAGGTAACAAAACTCTTGCTCGTGTTTTAAAAATTTATGGTAGACATGTTACAAATAGAGAAGTCAGAAGGAAAATGCATGAGTTTGAACACATAGTGTGAAATGGTGATTGAACCAGCATCACCATACAATTTTTTTTACGACTGAATGTATTTGTTAGTAAAAGTGAAATTAGTCTCTACCCAAGCAGAGGTGATTGTAGTAATCTTTTGTAAATTAAAACGGCGCCCAAAGGAGAGGTGATAGCAGTAAACTTTGAAAAACCAAATTTCACCCAAGTAGAGGTGATTGTAGTAAATTTTGTTACACCCAAGTAGAGGTGATTGTAGTAAATTTTGAAAATTAAATGGCACCTAAGTAGAGGTGAGTACAGTAAAAACTTTGAAAACCAAATTTCACCCAAGTAGAGGTGATTGTAGTAAATTTTGTTACACCCAAGTAGAGGTGATTGAAGCAAATTTTGTAACTTAAATGGCACCCAAGGAGAGGTGAATGCAGTAAAACTTTGAAAACTAAATTTTACCCAAGCAGAGGTAGTAGTAGTAAAATTTAGTTACACCCAAGTAGAGGTAATTTTGGCATAGTTAACTGAATTGAATATAGCAAACTAAGTTATACCCGTGCAGAGGTGTTGTAGTAAACCTCTTTGTTGTCTTTTATTCAGGAATATGATGAAGAAGGGAAATTAAGAAACGGAAAGAAAATCAACACGTGGATTGAGAGAGATGCCATGGCTGCTGGGCTTATTTACGGAAGCCTAGAACCCGAGTATCAGACGTCAGTCGGAGGATCAGTTGACGCGGCTGACATGTGGAAAAGACTTAATCAAGAGCACGCACAAGTGGCAGCAGCCAACTCAAATCAATTGACAGCGAAGTTTTTCCAGTACATCATGAATCCTGAGCATAGTGTATCGGCACACATCAACACTATAAAGCAGATGGCAGATGAATTGAGTAATGTGGGAGCTCCAGTATCAGATGAACAAATTGAAGATCGTATTCTGTCTACTCTACCACCAAGTTTTCATGGCGCTAGAGCAGCATGGGAAACTCTACCGTCTGGCGAGCACAGAAATCTCATTCGACTGACTGCAAGAATGGTGCTTGAAGAAACCAGAAACAAAGCTGTACCAGGAGGTGGAATAAATCCGGCTAATGTGGCATTCTTTGCTTCACACCCGAGCAAGATACAGAAATCAACTGATGAAAATACTGAAACTGCATTTGCAGCCCATGGTGATTACAGAGGAGGCTATCGTGGAAGAGGATATCGAGGAAGAGGCTATCGTGGAAATGGTGGCGAAAGAGGAAGTGGCGGATACAGAGGTTACGGACGAGGAGAAGGACATCGCAGCAATGGAGGTCACCGAGGAGATTATCGAGGAGGAAGAAGCTACCATCAAGGATCTAAACCACCATTTGGTCCATATGATTGCTACGAATGTGGAAAACCGGGTCATCTAGCATGCAATTGCTACGACAAAAAGCAGGGAGAGCAGAGAAATGCACGTCAAGTGAAATTTGACAACAATCGTAAATTCAACGGAGGTGGAGGCGACAACGACATCCATCATCCAGCATCCAACCTGCTTTCATCATACTGTTTCCTGTCAAAGAATGAAAACGACTGGTATGCAGACTCAGGCGCCACACACCATATGACGGAACGAAAATATTTCTTCTCTTCACTAAAATCAGTTGAGCCAGGATCTTGGAAAGTACATGGAATTGGTTCCATCAAGCTGGATGTATTAGGAGTAGGAGACATCGAAATAGAATCGTACGTGGACGGAAAAAGAATAATTGGCAAGCTGAACGATGTGTTATTTGTTCCCGAACTTGGAGCCAATCTTTTCTCCCTTGGAACTGTAATGGATCGTGGATTTAAGGCGAATTTCACTGACAATATCGTGCTCATCATAGATAAGAAGACAAACACTCCTGTGCTGGAAGGAAGAAAGTTAGGCAAGTCATTGTACCACATGAAGTTTACAGCAGTCATCCAGAGCCAAAAACCGCCAACAATTGAATCAGCAGCAGCAAGCGTCAAGTCACCATTCTCAATCGCTCGATGGCATAGAAGATTCGGCCACGCATGCAATAAAACAGTCAGAAAAATGGCGAGACTCGGAGCAGTGAAAGGTTTGAAACTGAACAAAGAAGATGAAGAGGAAGACTACATATGTGAAGGTTGCATATTTGGAGCAATGAAGAGATCACCATTTAAGGCAAGTAACAATCGAGCTACTGAAGTGGGAGAATTGATTCATACTGATGTTGGATTTGTCAATGTTCCTACTCCAAAGGGAGAAACCTGCTTCGTAATTTTTAAAGATGATTACAGCGGATTCACTAAAGTCTATTTATTGAAGAAAAAGGGAGAAGCAGCTGAAAAATCTGAAATTTTTGTGGCATGGCTAGAACGACAAACAGGCAAGAAAGTAAAGAAATTCAGATCGGACGGAGGAATCGAGTACTTGAAGAATAGAGAATTTCGTGAGAAAAATGGAATTATCCAACAAACTTCAAACAGGTACACTCCACAAGAAAACTCGAGAAGTGAAAGAGAAATGAGAAGAACCATGGAACCAACAAGAAAAATTATCCATATGAGAGAAGTCCAGTCAGAGTCAAGCCTGATAAAGAAAGAAAGCAGAAGAGTCCTGGAATTATGGGGAGAGTTTCTACTCAGCACCGTTCACGTTCTCAATAGAACTATTTCGTCGCGAGTCAACAAAACACCATTCGAGTTATTCTACAATAAGAAGCCAAGTGTTGAGCATTTTCGAGTAATTGGATGTCGAGCTTATTTTCATGTACCTGATCAGCTAAGAAAGAAACTTGACGCCAAAGCTCAACCAGGATGGTTGGTCGGATATCCAGAAGATATGAAAGGATGGATCATATGGGAGCCTATTTCGAGAAAATTCATCACAAGCAGGGACGTGATTTTTAATGAAGACCTGCTGATCAACGACTACAATGAAGAGACAAGAGAAAAGGAAACATTATTTGATCCATTCCTTCTTTCTGCAGAAATTCTTGGATTGGATGAAGAAATCCAAGAAGAGTTAAAAAGCACAATACCAGGAACAAGTGACGAAGGAACATCAGCAGATAATAAACAAGAAGAGAATCATGAAACTCATACGGAAGCTCAAGAGATTGATCAACAAGAATTAGATATGGCAGAGAACCGAAGACAAGAAGAAATCAATCAAGCTCATGAGAAAGTTCAAGAGATTGATCGTGTTGAGATAAACAACGAAACTGGTGGAGGAGAAGAACCAATTCCCGAAATCGGAGCAGAGATTGAAATTCAAATAGAACAGGAAGAGCCGAGAAGAAGAAAACAACAACGTCCGAAAGATAAAACTATGAGAACTCCTCCTGTTCCTAACCAAATCGATCCACAAGCCGATGATGAAACACTTCCCGTTATTGATCTACCAATTCCGGAAGGTCAAGGAAGAAGAACTGGACGACCCAAGCATTATACAGCAAGATATGAAGCCTTTAGGAATTCTCTAGATAGACCATTGGCCAAACTTGGATTAATCGGAGAATTTATGGAGAAAAACAGTAGAGCATTACATGTGGAATCGAATGAGCCACAGAGCTACAGAGAAGCTATGGCCATGAATAAAGAAAAATGGCTACCAGCTTATCAAAAGGAATTCGACGCTCAAATTCGGAACAAAACATGGATCCTTGTTCCTCTTCCTGTTGACCGAACTGCACTAAATTGCAAAATGATTGGCAAAATAAAACCAGCCTACGAGGGAGTAGAAGAAACCTACAAGGGAAGATGGGTAGTAATTGGAACCGGACAACGATATGGAATGGATTATGAAGAAACATTTGCACCAGTTCCACACAGTGAATCGGTTAAAGTAGTGTTAAGCGAGTGTGCGGCCCAAAACATGGAAGTGATGCAGTTTGATATTAGCACAGCTTTTCTCTACGCTGATTTGGACAAGGAGGTGTACATGAAACAACCGGAAGGTTTTATAGCTCCAGGAAAAGAAAATTTAGTGTGTTTGCTTAAAAAGTCTGTAAATGGATTGAAACAAGCTCCTCGACTCTGGTGAGATTTGACCGCACTCTTCTCCGTCTTGGATTTAAACCGTGTAGAGCCGATCCATGTGTATACATCAAGAGAACAAATACTGAAACCAGCTACATTATAGTTCACGTGGATGATGCATGGACAGGCAGCAAAAGAAAACAAACTCTAATTGAAGTTCAAGAAGCAATTGGAGAAGAATACCAATTTAAAGTAGTGCCACCAACCAGATACATCGGGATCAATATCACTATGGATCCCACAAACAGCCGATATTTCCTGTCACAGCAACATTTAATAGAGAAGATATTAACAAGATTCGGGATGAATGAAGCATTCCCCAGAGTGACTCCAGCAGATCCAAAAGTGAAACTTACTGTGTGTAAAGGACAACAGAGCGAGGGAGAGAGAGGTTACAGCTTTCGCGAAGCTGTAGGCGCTCTGTTGTATATAGCCCTTCAAACCCGTCCAGACTTAGCCTATGCAGTGTGTAGAATTGCAAAATTTTGTCAAAACCCAATGAACGAACATTGGAAAGCCCTCGACCAAATTTTTGGCTATTTGAAAGCAACAAAAGAATATGGAATTTGGGTTGGCGGACAAAAGAAAGGACTTGCTTGCTATGTTGACGCGGACTTTGCAGGCGATATTGATGATTCCAAGTCAACATCAGGAAGTATAATGTTTCTCAATGATGGACCAGTGGCTTGGTCCAGCAAGAAACAACCAACTACGGCTTTATCAACAACAGAAGCTGAATACATAGCAGTGTGCCAAGGAGGAAAAACAGCTGTATGGCTTGGCTACTTATTGGAAGATCTACTTGGGAAGGATATCAGGAATGTACCAATGTATTGTGATAACGAAGGGGCAGTGAGATTGGTGCATAATCCTGAACTGCACCAAAGAACAAAACACATTCGACTCAAGTGGCACTGGATAAGAGAACAAGTGGCGGACGGACTGCTAGCAGTGAAATTTGTTAGAACACATAATCAGCTGGCCGATACATTTACAAAAGCACTTCCAGAACCAAGATTCGTTGATATGAGAAAAAGAATAGGTGTAGGTGTTGTAACAGATTTACCAAGTATGAGATTGAGGGAGACTGTTGCGGATCAATCTCATACTTCGCGCCAGAAGTTTAGTTACGGCTCTCACCCCTTTAGAAAGAGGCTGTACAAACGCCCAAGGGGGGTTTCTGTTTTGCCTCTCCATCTGTCTTCTTGATTCCTTTCCTGTCAGTGTCCAGTCTCTTCTTATAATATCTGTGGTGTGAGTATCAAGTGTTCTGGTTAAAGTATTTCTTTGTAATTAACTAATCTCATTCCATGTTATATTACCATGTGTGTATTGAGTCGATGCCATGCCATGACAATATAAAAGGGACTTGAAAACTAAATTCGTGCTTCGATTTTATTGAATTCTAACATATAACAGTGTTTTCACATTGAATACAAGTATATTCCAAGCAGTTTACATATAGAAGTAAAAACTCATGGTATAACAGTGTATTCACATTGAATACAAGTATATTTGATGCAGTATACAAATAGAAGTAAAAACTCATGGTATAACAGTGTATTCACATTGAATACAAGTATATTTGATGCTCTTTACATATAGAAGTAAAAACCCATGGTATAACATTGTATTCACATTGAATACAAGTATATTCAATGCAGTTTACATATAGAAGTAAAAACTCATGGTATAACAGTGTATTCACATTGAATACAAGTATATTCCATGCAGTTTACATATAGAAGTAAAAACTCATGGTATAACAGTGTATTCACATTAAATTCAAGTATATTAGATGCTGTTTACATATAGAAGTAAAAACTCATGGTATAACAGTGTATTCACATTGAATACAAGTATATTTGATGCTGTTTACTTATAGAAGTAAAAACTCATAGTATAACAGTGTATTTACATTGAATTTAAGTATATTTGATGCTGTTTACATATAGAAGTAAAAACTCATTGTATAACAGAGTATTCACATTGAATACAAGTATATTTGATGCAGTTTACATATAGAAGTAAAAACTCATGGTATAACAGTGTATTAACATTGAATACAAGTATATTCCAAGCAGTTTACATATAGCAGTAAAAACTCATGGTATAACAGTGTATTTACATTGAATACAAGTATATTTGATGCAGTATACAAATAGAAGTAAAAACTCATGGTATAACAGTGTATTCACATTGAATACAAGTATATTTGATGCTCTTTACATATAGAAGTAAAAACCCATGGTATAACTGTTCGGGAGCTCAATTCAATAGAGGAAAACTTCGTAGACTCGAGGGGGGGTATCCCTTAAGGGTGTATTAAACCGATCTCGGGGATACAGAGTAGGGTTGTAAGGCCTACTTGAGAATCACACCTTATGTGTGGGGAGTGTAGCTAAAGAGATCACACCTTATGTGTGGAGAGACGCCAACAAAATCAGAGACCCGCATGCAATGCACGCGGGGTTAAATAGGGACAAAACAAAGGCTTTGGGTAAGGGTAAACGCGGGACAAACAAGCAAATGAAGCGTACTACGCACAACCCAAAGTTGGCCTCTAGCGGCCCTTATACAAAATAAAACAATTTAATTCTTCGCCGGAACATCTTCCCCCGAAGCGGGTATGTCTGGGACGACATCGCCTGCTGAGCTAACTTCTAATAGCGCGAGATAAGCGTTTCATCTGCTGCGCTAGTGCGTCGCCTTCCTCTTCCATGCTGGTGAACACTGCGTGCGTTCTCGCCATAAGATTTCTGAATATATTCCCAATTACTCCTCTTACGACCCATCCAAGGCGGGTACGAATAGCAGTAGGTTCGTCTTCTTGTCCGAAACGAGATTCAATGGCCGTTGTCAAATAGGCCTGATCTATTCCGAGAAGGATGTCTACTCTCCCGCCATTGCTTTCTAATGGCAGGTCTGCTAAATGTCTCCAACGCTTCTTTAAGGTGTTCCAATCTGTAAGTGGAACCGGACTGGCCACAGTAGGCATAGTCGAACCTTGAAGAGTGGCGAATTCGCCTGTGGGTAGCCGAACTCGGAGTTGAATACAACGCGAAGTATATTTTCTCAAAACTCCACCAGCGCCATCAACGGCGAGAGTCTGCGGAACACCTTTCAGTCCAAGTCGGCGAATAAATCCGTCTCGGAAAAGCGTACTGTCGCTACCTTCATCCAGAAATACATTGGCTTTCACAAGGTTTCCCTCTGCATCCAGAACATCCAGTTGGATCATTCCTACAGCTGCTTTCTTCCCCTTTGCTAGGTTGGTGCGGGCTGTAGCGGGGCGAACCGATTCGTCCGCGTCATCCGGCTGGTAGTGAAGCAGTGCATGGTGTGTGCGATTACAGTTAGGGACCGAACACGATTTCTTCATTCTGCAATCTCTAGCAGAATGTCCAGATTTCAGGCAATTGAAACATAACCGACGTCGGATACAAAACGACAGCTTATCTCTAGCCGTAAGACCCTTAAACGACGGGCAATCTTCCAACTTGTGGGAGCCTTCGCAATTGAAGCAATAGCTACTGTTGGGCTGACGATTGTCTCTTCCTCTTGTTTCACCCTGAACCTGGTTGGTGCGGGTATGCTGTCTGTCACGAGCTTTACCCGGCACCCCACTTGTTGGTCTGCCGCAATGCTGTATGCGTTTTGATACGCGGCGGCCCGGTTGCAAAGCCAAGAACCAAACTGGTCGAGGCTTCGCCTTTCAAGTCCACTTCCTCTATCCGTATTCCAAGCTAAGCGATCAGCTAGCTGTAGCTTGAGACAGATTCTTTCAATGATGTCTGCGGTGGCGAATTCGCCTATTCTAGTGAGATCGAACAAGTGTGTGCGGACCTTTTCCGCATAACGCTTGAAGGAAGCAGGATCGTTCTTCTGGAACTCCAGTTTCTCTAACGCTTGAATATGCGCTGCTCGCATGACGTCACGTCTGCCAAAACTGTCCTTAAGCCTGACCAATGCTTGAATGTAAGCAGCTTCTCCCCCCCTAGACCGTATACAACGTCTAGACAGTCACCTTGGAGATGTCTCCTCAAAATCGCAAATTTCTCGCCGGCGGCCTTGGATGTGTCGTGTACCAACGCCCGGAACAAATCGATCCATGCGAACCAATCTAGAGCCTTTCCACTGTAATCAGGTAACTCAGCTCGAATTGACGAATGAGGTCCTGCTTCTACTCGCGGAAGGGGTCGTAATCGACCGGCACGATACATATCAATCCAATCGTCTGGAGCTTCTTCCTGTAGGCTCGCTTCTCCTACTGCTCCCCATCTTCTGTTGTCTTGGCACCAGCGATTAACTGCGTCGAGTTCGACTACACCTGGCAATGACCGATATTCTAAGTCATTGTCTTCTAACCTTAGTGACTGTAGAGCCCTTTCTGCTTCCTGGAGGTCCTGTTGCGCTGCAAGGACTCTCTGTTGGGCTTCTGTGTGGGATTGTGGTCTGTCGGCTTCGGGATGCACTGCTGACGACTGCCGGCTACTGTATACAGAGAGTACAATGGCGGGATGGCCATTTCGAACTGATGGTGGATGTGCACGGGGGGTAAGGTAACGTTGAAGCTCTGCTGCCACGGCCTTAACCTGCTGAACATACCTAGTATGTGCCTCGTGCTGCCGATCGAATTCGTCTAGGCCAGCTTCTTCAAGCAGTCTGTTGTTGAGATCACTAGCGGTTCTCAACAATTCCTGCACGTACTCTGCAAGGGCTAGAACACTGTCTCCTGGGTCACCTCTTCTAATGGCTGTGGTGATTTGGCTGCACGTGTTCGTAATCTGACGCCTTGTAGTAGTTCGCAGGCGTGTCCACTGCGCCATGGCTGCACTGGTGGAATCTATCGCGACTGTTTGGGCTGCTTCCTCTAACACTGGGGCTGCTACCGGGATAGAGGGACTTACTGCTTGCGATCTCGCTGTCGCTGCTATTCTTGCTGCTGTGTTGTTGGTTAGATCATCCATGGCTGCTGCTGTGTAGACCTTGTAGAAAACGGAACGATGTACCTTGGTGTACTTGGTTCGGTAGACTGGGTCACGTGGCACGATGCTGATGATCCGGTGACTAGCCTTATGTTAGTCGAGAACCCTCGGGTCTTCTAAGTTTCCGATAGAGTTGCAGGTACACAAGAACTTACAGGTGCACCAAAAATTCTCTATTGCTTACTGACTTCGTTCCTAGCTTGAAGAACCAATGGATTGAAGACAGTCGGTTGAATAGCTCCGGTTCGAAGGACCAAAGTGTTCGGGAGCTCAATTCAATAGAGGAAAACTTCGTAGACTCGAGGGGGGGGGGTATCCCTTAAGGGTGTATTAAACCGATCTCGGGGATACAGAGTAGGGTTGTAAGGCCTACTTGAGAATCACACCTTATGTGTGGGGAGTGTATGTTGGATTTGGTTATGCCACCACAAGATGTGGGAACTCATTCCCTTTGGTTCGTTATGCAGTGCCATCTACCTGTGTGTGTTTAGCTCAACCCTCTGTTACCCTTACCTATGATTTTGTATAAGTCGATGTCAGAACTTGCTGTGTCAAGTTCTCTCTCTCTGTCTTGTGAAACCTTTTGTCACGCGGTCAACAGAAGTATTGGTAACTATCGTACAAATTCATATGTGTATCCATTATGTTATCAGAAGTTTCCTGTTGAAATACAGAAGCCTTCTCAGTGGGCAAACAAGTCAAACGTCAAATTTCTATAGGTTATGGGCCCAGAGCTCGCATAACCGCAAATCAAGAGAATGACTAGCCCTACACTGAAAGATGTTGGATATATTGCGAAGTTTGACGGAAAGAATTTCCCTCTGTGGAAATTTGGATGTTGGGTTATACTTGAACACCACAACCTCGTACCAATTGTAGATGGAACCGAGAAGAAACCTGTTGAGGTATGATAAAGTCCTTTTCTATCATACAACATTTCCGACAGATGTAAAAATTCCCTTTGTTGTCCCATCACAGGTGAAAAACGCTGAACATGTGGTCACCAACCAGATGCAAATAGATGCCTGGGTGAAACAAGATATATTGGCTCGATATTACCTAACTGCCACCATTGAGACTCAGCAGCAAAGGAGCCTGATCAATTGCCGAACAGCCCATGAGATGTGGACAAGGCTTTCTGTTCAATATCTACAGAATGCAGCTGAAGATCAGCATGCCCTACGCCAACGTTTCTACGACTACAAATTTCAGCCCGAACACGACGTAATGGCACATATCACGGCAATTGAAACAATGGCCACACATCTTAATGACGCTGGAGCAACGGTCGATCCAATCCAGGTGATGACAAAAATAGTTTGTACACTCCCACGATCCTTTGAAAACTTTCTCTCCGCCTGGGACAACGTACCTGCAAATGAGAAAACCATGCAGCTACTAACATCACGTCTACTAAGAGAAGAGAGCGTGAAGAAACGATGGTCGAGTGAAGACAATGTGGTCACCGAGAACGCATTTGCAGCCAGAAATCCACCTACGTCCAGCCGTACACCAAATTATACGGTAGAAGTGCCTCCAGAAGAGTAAGAGGAAGAAGAGGCGGGTATAACAAATCGGCCGACAGAGAATGCACCTACTGCACTGGACCATCACGCTTCTCCCACACCTATGAGGTATGCAGAGTACGGATGAGAGACGGAAGGAGGAAACGAGAGGAATCTGAAACAAGTAAAGGCGAATCATCCTTCACCTCCATCTTCCAACAAGACGACTGCTATCTTTCATCACCACGTACCATGGCTCTCATGTGGTCACACTGGATCGCTGACTCAGGGGCGACGGCCCATATGACAGATCAACGACAAGCATTCTCTAAATTTGAACCATTTCTCCCCCTCTCATCTTATCCAGTAAAAGGTATCGGAGGAACAAAACTCTTCGCCCACGGACAAGGCAGTATCAACATCTTCACAACTGTCAGCGGTATTCAAAAAAAGGCGACAACCAAGAACGTCCTTTATGTCCCAAACCTTGAAGCCAGCTTAATATCAGTCACAGCAGCCACGAGCAACGGCATGACAGTCATATTCTCTGGAGAGAAAGTAATCTTTTCCCGACTCAACAAAATCGAGATGACCAGTAGCCGTGTCGACAAGCTATACCTAATGGACATCGAAGTCCATACAGATTACCAAAACAACCAGGAAGAGACAGCATACGTTGCAGACCCAAAGAAGTCCACCATTGAAATATGGCACCAGCGACTCGCTCATGTAAACTACAAAACGATCCTGGAAATGTTGAGTCTAGATCTAGCTGACGGCCTATCCCTTCCAAGAGAGTGCAGCATTCCCGAAGACATTTGCCATGGTTGTGTATATGGAAAAATGCAAAGGAAATCTTTCACCATTGGTAGGTCAAGAGCAACCTATATTGGCCAACTCATTCATTCAGACTTGTGTGGGCCAATGCAGACACCGTCCCTAACAGGAGCAAGATACTTTCTTTTATTCACAGATGATTGCAGTGGATGGAGACAAGTGTACTTTCTTCGACAGAAATCTGAAACTCCAGAAAAATTCAAAGAATACGTCACATTGCTTCGAAGTGAAACCAGCAACTTTGTCCATGCACTACGAACTGACAACGGTGGCGAATACTGCAGCTTCAACTTTCGCGAATGGCTATCAAAGAAAGGTATTAGACACGAATCAAGCGCACCCCATTGTCCCGAACAAAATGGAGTCGCGGAACGTGCAAACCGCACAGTCGTAGAAGCCGCCAGAAGCTTAATCCACGCCAAAGGTCTTCCAATAAAATTCTGGGCAGAGGCAGTAGCGTGTGCAGTCTATACGCTTAACCGAGTTCCATCAAAAGCAAGCAAATCAACACCTTATCAAATCTGGCACAAGGCCAAACCAGACCTGGCAAACCTTCGCGTCTTCGGATCCACCGCCTTCGTACACATCCCAGCAGCTGAAAGAAGGAAAATAGATCCGAAAAGCGTCAAATGCATCTTTATTGGATACTGCTTAACTCAAAAAGCCCACCGCTTCTGGGATCCAGTCGCATGCAAAGTCAAAGTAAGTCGAGATGCAATTTTCGATGAGAACAGACAATTTGATTTCTTCAATCCTGTGGCCAATCCAATTGAGGGAGAGTCCAACCTTGACAATCCTCCGATCTACAATGAAGTGGAGACTGCCTCATCAATTCCACCCATCCACAATGAAAAAGGATCAACCCAATCCAATCAATCTGGTATGTACATAGCTCCTCCGGAAACGAACCATCCATCTGAAGATTCACTCCAACCCCCAGAACCTGCACCATTAGCTACGCAGGAAAGAATTCTTATCAATCCTCCTGTCAATCCACCATCAGAAGACACGATGCCAATTCCAGCGACACCACCAGGAGAGCCAAATGTACGTCGATCAAGGCGTCTGCAAGGGCATAAAGCACTTCACTCACAAATGGCGTCGCACCACTGCCCATACGAACCAAGCGACTACACAGATGCGATCTCATCACCTGACGCGCCCCTTTGGAAAGCTGCCATATTAGAAGAATATCAGTCTTTGATCAAAAACGACACCTGGACACTAAGCAGTCTACCAGAAAACCGCAACACCATAAAAACCAGATGGGTATTCAAGGTAAAACCAAGCTCCAACGGAAACCCACCTAGATACAAAGCCAGAATGGTAGCGAAAGGATTCACTCAGCGACCGGGGATCGACTATAATGAGACTTTTTCACCGGTAGTGAAGATCGACTCTCTTCGCACCATCCTATCCCTGTCGGCAGCGCGGAATCTGGATATGACACAGCTGGACGTGAAAACGGCATTCCTGTATGGGGAAATCAGTGAGGAGATATACCTCAATCAGCCCGAAGGATTCGTCACTCCCGGGAAGGAGAGAGAAGTATGCAAGCTAAATAAATGTATCTATGGTTTAAAGCAGGCTTCAGAAGTCTGGAACCAGCATTTTAATAAATTTCTCCAAGACTTTGGCCTGAATCCCAGTGCTTCAGACCCCTGCGTCTACTCCTGCCAACAAGGAGAAGAATTAACCATCGTTGCGATCTGGGTAGACGACGGGCTTGTTTGCAGTAACAACAAAGAATCAACCACCAGAATCCTACAGTATCTCAGTACTCATTTTGAGATGAGATTCGGCGTGTTCGACCAGTTTGTAGGACTTAAAATCACCCGAGATTGGAGCAAGATGAGCGTGTACCTATCACAATCCGAATATATCAACAAGATCATCCACAGATTCAACATGGAGGAGTGCCAGCCTAAAAGCCTGCCGGCGGATCCTAACTCCCGCCTGATGTCAAAAAACAAATCATCACCCGAAGAAAACACCGATGGAGAAAACTTCCCATATCGCGAAGCTGTAGGCAGCCTTATCTACCTGGCTGTCACTTCTCGACCGGACATCTCCTATGCCGTAAATCAGGTGGCACAACATTCCGAAAATCCCAACAGATCACATTGGGCAGCAGTAAAGCGCATAATCTCTTACCTCAAAGGAACGTCTAAGCTTGGAATTAAATTTGACGGAAGATGCAGCAAAACCATTACTGGATTCACCGACGCAGATTATGCCGGGGACCTGGACACTCGTCGCTCGACAACGGGCTTCGTCTTTCTTCTAAACAGTGGGCCGGTGTCGTGGAGCAGCCGAAGGCAACCCTGCGTCTCTTTATCAACGACAGAAGCTGAATTTATCGCGGCAAGTGAAACTGTCAAAGAAGCTATCTGGCTGAAGCGCCTATTGACGGAGATAGGCAACAATGGAGACAAGCCAATACCAATCCTATACGACAACGACAGCACCATCAAGTTAGTAAAGAACAATCAGTTTCACCAAAGAACCAAACACATCGAGGTCCGGCACTACTTTGTTCGGGAAAAGCAAGAAGCCGGTGAGATCGAGGTTTCTTATGTACCAACACAAGATAATCTAGCGGACATCTTCACGAAACCCCTTCCCAATCCTCGGTTCTGTGATCTGAGAGCTAAACTGGGAATTACGGAGGTTCCGCACATCTAATGTTTGAGGGAGAGTGTTGGATTTGGTTATGCAACCACAAGATGTGGGAACTCATTCCCTTTGGTTCGTTATGCAGTGCCATCTACCTGTGTGTGTTTAGCTCAACCCTCTGTTACCCTTACCTATGATTTTGTATAAGTCGATGTCAGAACTTGCTGTGTCAAGTTCTCTCTCTCTGTCTTGTGAAACCTTTTGTCACACGGTCAACAGAAGTATTGGTAACTATCGTACAAATTCATATGTGTATCCATTATGTTATCAGAAGTTTCCTGTTGAAATACAGAAGCCTTTTCAGTGGGCAAACAAGTCAAACGTCAAATTTCTATAGTGTAGCTAAAGAGATCACACCTTATGTGTGGAGAGACGCCAACAAAATCAGAGACCCGCATGCAATGCACGCGGGGTTAAATAGGGACAAAACAAAGGCTTTGGGTAAGGGTAAACGCGGGACAAACAAACAAATGAAGCGTACTACGCACAACCCCTAGTTGGCCTCTAGCGGCCCTTATACAAAATAAAACAATTTAATTCTTCGCCGGAACAATAACATTGTATTCACATTGAATACAAGTATATTCAATGCACTTTACATATAGAAGTAAAAACTCATGGTATAACAGTGTATTCACATTGAATACAAGTATATTCCATGCAGTTTACATATAGAAGTAAAAACTCATGGTATAACAGTGTATTCACATTAACTTCAAGTATATTAGATGCTGTTTACATATAGAAGTAAAAACTCATGGTATAACAGTGTATTCACATTGAATACAAGTATATTTGATGCTGTTTACATATAGAAGTAAAAACTCATGGTATAACAGTGTATTTACATTGAATACAAGTATATTCCATGCAGTTTACATATAGAAGTAAAAACTCATGGTATAACAGTGTATTCACATTGAATACAAGTATATTCCATGCAGTTTACATATAGAAGTATAAACTCATGGTATAACAGTGTATTCACATTGAATACAAGTATATTTGATGCTTTTTACATATAGAAGTAAAAACTCGTGGTATAACAGTGTATTCACATTGAATACAAGTATATTTGATCCTGTTTACATATAGAAGTAAAAACTCATGGTATAACCGTGTATTCACATTGAATACAAGTATATTTGATGCAGTATACATATAGAAGTAAAAACTCATGGTATAACAATGTATTCACATTGAATACAAGTATATTTGATTCTGTTTACATATAGAAGTAAAAACTCATGGTATAACAGTGTATTCACATTGAATACACGTATATTTGATGCTGTTTACATATAGAAGTAGAAACTCATGGTATAACAGTTTATTCACATTGATTACAACTATATTTGATGCTGTTAACATATAGAAGTAAAAACGCATGGTATAACAGTGTATTCACATTGAATACAAGTATATTCCATGCAGTTTACATATATAAGTATAAACTCATGGTATAACAGTGTATTCACATTGAATACAAGTATATTCCATGCAGTTTACATATAGAAGTAAAAACTCATGGTATAACAGTGTATTCACATTGAATACAAGTATATTCCATGCAGTTTACATATAGAAGTAAAAAGTCATGGTATAACAGTGTATTCGCATTGAATACAATTGTACATTATATGAATACATACATATACGTAGTATATTCCATGCAGTTTACATATAGAAGTAAAAAGTCATGGTATAACAGTGTATTCGCATTGAATACAAGTGTATTTGATGCTGTTTACATATAGAAGTAAAAACTAATGGTATAACAGTGTATTCACATTGAATACAAGTATATTTGATGCTGTTTTTATATAGAAGTAAAAACTCATGGTATAACAGTGTATTTACATTGAATACAAGTATATTTGAAGCTGTTTACATATAGAAGTAAAAACTTATGGTATAACAGTGTATTCAAATTAAATACAAGTATATTCCATGCAGTTTACATATAGAAGTAAAAACTCATGGTATAACAGTGTATTCACATTGAATACAAGTATATTTGATGCTGTTTACATATGGAAGTAAAAACTCATGGTATAACAGTGTATTCACATTGAATACAAGTATATTTGATTCAGTATACATATAGAAGTAAAAACTCATGGTATAACAGTGTATTCACATTGAATACAAGTATATTTGATGCTGTTTACATATAGATGTAAAAACTCATGTTATAACAGTATATTCACATTGAATACAAGTATATTTAATGCTGTTTACATATAGAAGTAAAAACTCATTGTATAACAGTGTATTCACATTGAATACAAGTATATTTGATGAAGTATACGTATAGAAGTAAAAACATATGGTATAACAGTGTATTCACATTGAATACAAGTATATTCCATGCAGTTTACATATAGAAGTAAAAAGTCATGGTATAACAGTGTATTCGCATTGAATACAATTGTACATTATATGAATACATACATATACGTAGTATATTCCATGCAGTTTACATATAGAAGTAAAAAGTCATGGTATAACAGTGTATTCGCATTGAATACAAGTGTATTTGATGCTGTTTACATATAGAAGTAAAAACTAATGGTATAACAGTGTATTCACATTGAATACAAGTATATTTGATGCTGTTTTTATATAGAAGTAAAAACTCATGGTATAACAGTGTATTTACATTGAATACAAGTATATTTGAAGCTGTTTACATATAGAAGTAAAAACTTATGGTATAACAGTGTATTCAAATTGAATACAAGTATATTCCATGCAGTTTACATATACAAGTAAAAACTCATGGTATAACAGTGTATTCTCATTAAATACAAGTATATTTGATACAGCATACATATAGAAGCAAAAACTCATGGTATAACAGTGTATTCACATTGAATACAAGTATATTTGATGCTGTTTACATATAGAAGTAAAAATTCATGGTATAACAGTGTATTCACATTGAATACAAGTATATTTGATACTGTTTACATATAGAAGTAGAAACTCATGGTATAACAGTGTATTCACATTGAATACAAGTATATTTGATGCTGTTTACATATTGAACGAAAAACTCATGGTATAACAGTGTATTCACATTGAATACAAGTATATTTGATGCTGTTTACATATAGAAGTAAAAACTCATGGTATAAAAGTGTATTCACATTGAATACAAGGATATTCCAAGCAGTTTACATATAGAAAAAAAAACTCATGGTATAACAGTGTATTCACATTGAATACAAGTATATTTGATGCTGTTTACATATAGAAGTAAAAACTCATGGTATAACAGTGTATTCACATTGAATACAAGTATATTTGATGCAGTATACATATAGAAGTAAAAACTCATGGTATAACAGTGTATTCACATTGAATACAAGTATATTCCATGCAGTTTACATATAGAAGTAAAAACTCATGGTATAACAGTGTATTCACATTGAATATAAGTATATTTGATGCTGTTTACATATAGAAGTAAAAACTCATGGTATAACAGTGTATTCACATAGAATACAAGTATTTTTGATGCTGTTTACATATAGAAGGAAAAACTCATGATATAACAGTGTATTCACATTGAATACAAGTATATTCAATGCAGTTTACATATAGAAGCAAAAACTCATGGTATAACAGTGTATTCACATTGAATACAAGTATTTTTGATGCTGTTTACATATAGAAGGAAAAACTCATGGTATAACAGTGTATTCACATTGAATACAAGTATATTTGATGCAGTTTACATATAGAAGTAAAAACTCATGGTATAACAGTGTATTCACATTGAATACAAGTATATTTATCCTGTTAACATATAGAAGTAGAAACTCATGGTATAAAAGTGTATTCACATTGAATACAAGTATATTTGATACTGTTTACATATAGAAGTAAAAACTCATGGTATGACAGTGTATTCACATTGAATACAAGTATATTCCATGCAGTTTACATATAAAAGTAAAAACTCATGGTATAACAGTGTATTCACATTGAATACAAGTATATTTGATGCAATATACATATAGAAGTAAAAACTCATGGTATAACAGTGTATTCACATTAAATACAAGTATATTTGATGCTGTTTACATATGGAAGTAAAAACTCATGGTATAACAGTGTATTCACATTGAATACAAGTATATTTGATTCAGTATACATATAGAAGTAAAAACTCATGGTATAACAGTGTATTCACATTGAATACAAGTATATTTGATGCTGTTTACATATAGATGTAAAAACTCATGTTATAACAGTATATTCACATTGAATACAAGTATATTTAATGCTGTTTACATATAGAAGTAAAAACTCATTGTATAACAGTGTATTCACATTGAATACAAGTATATTTGATGAAGTATACGTATAGAAGTAAAAACATATGGTATAACAGTGTATTCACATTGAATACAAGTATATATGATGCTGTTTACATATAGAAGTAAAAACTCATGGTATAACAGTGTATTCACATTGAATACAAGTATATTTGATGCTGTTTACATATAGAAGTAGAAACTCATGGTATAACAGTGTATTCACATTGAATACAAGTATATTTGATGCTGTTTACATATAGAAGTAAAAACTCATGGTATAACAGTGTATTCACATTGAATACAAGTATTTTTGATGCTGTTTACATATAGAAGTAAAAACTTATGGTATAACAGTGTATTCACATTGAATACAAGTATATTCCATGCAGTTTACATATAGAAGCAAAAACTCATGGTATAACAGTCTATTCACATTGAATACAAGTATTTTTGATGCTGTTTACATATAGAAGGAAAAACTCATGGTATAACAGTGTATTCACATTGAATACAAGTATATTCCATTCAGTTTACATATAGAAGTAAAAAATCATGCTATAACAGTGTATTCACATCGAATACAAGTATATTTGATGAAGTATACGTATAGAAGTAAAAACATATGGTATAACAGTGTATTCACATTGAATACAAGTATATTTGATGCTGTTTACATATAGAAGTAAAAACTCATGGTATAACAGTGTATTCACATTGAATACAAGTATATTTATCCTGTTAACATATAGAAGTAGAAACTCATGGTATAAAAGTGTAATCACGTCGAATACAAGTATATTTGATGCTGTTTATATATAGAAGTAAAAACTCATGGTATAACAGTGTATTTACATTGAATACAAGTATATTCCATGCAGTTTATATATAGAAGTAAAAACTCATGGTATAACAGTGGATTTACATTGAATACAAGTATATTCCATGCAGTTTACATATAGAAGTAAAAACTCATGGTATAACAGTGTATTCACATTGAATATAAGTATATTTGATGCTGTTTACATATAGAAGTAAAAACTCATGGTATAACAGTGTATTCACATTGAATACAGGTATATTTGATACTGTTTACATATAGAAGTAAAAACTCATGGTATGACAGTGTATTCACATTGAATACAAGTATATTCCATGCAGTTTACATATAAAAGTAAAAACTCATGGTATAACAGTGTATTCACATTGAATACAAGTATATTTGATGCAATATACATATAGAAGTAAAAACTCATGGTATAACAGTGTATTCACATTGAATACAAGTATATTTGATGCTGTTTACATATGGAAGTAAAAACTCATGGTATAACAGTGTATTCACATTGAATACAAGTATATTTGATTCAGTATACATATAGAAGTAAAAACTCATGGTATAACAGTGTATTCACATTGAATACAAGTATATTTGATGCTGTTTACATATAGATGTAAAAACTCATGTTATAACAGTATATTCACATTGAATACAAGTATATTTAATGCTGTTTACATATAGAAGTAAAAACTCATGGTATAACAGTGTATTCACATAGAATACAAGTATTTTTGATGCTGTTTACATATAGAAGGAAAAACTCATGATATAACAGTGTATTCACATTGAATACAAGTATATTCAATGCAGTTTACATATAGAAGTAAAAACATATGGTATAACAGTGTATTCACATTGAATACAAGTATATTTGATGCTGTTTACATATAGAAGTAAAAACTCATGGTATAACAGTGTATTCACATTGAATACAAGTATATTTGATACTTGATGCAGTATACATATAGAAGTAAAAACTCATAGTATAACAGTGTATTAACATTGAATACAAGTATATTTGATGCTGTTTACATATAGAAGTAAAACTCATGGTATAACAGTGTATTCACAATGAATACAAGTATATTTGATGCTGTTTACATATAGAAGTAAAAACTCATGGTATAACAGTGTATTCACATTGAATACAAGTATTTTTGATGCTGTTTACATATAGAAGTAAAAACTTATGGTATAACAGTGTATTCACATTGAATACAAGTATATTCCATGCAGTTTACATATAGAAGCAAAAACTCATGGTATAACAGTCTATTCACATTGAATACAAGTATTTTTGATGCTGTTTACATATAGAAGGAAAAACTCATGGTATAACAGTGTATTCACATTGAATACAAGTATATTTGATGCTGTTTACATATAGAAGTAAAAACTCATGGTATAACAGTGTATTCACATTAAATACAAGTATATTTGATGCTGTTTACATATAGAAGTAAAAACTCATGGTATAACAGTGTATTCACATTGAATACAAGTATATTTGATGCAGTATACATATAGAAGTAAAAACTCATGGTATAACAGTGTATTCACATTGAATACAAGTATATTACATGCAGTTTACATATAGAAGTAAAAACTCATGGTATAACAGTGTATTTACATTGAATACAAGTATATTTTATGCAGTTTACGTATAGAAGTAAAAACTCATGGTATAACAGTGTATTCACATTGAATATAAGTATATTTGATGCTGTTTACATATAGAAGTAAAAACTCATGGTATAACGGTGTATTCACATAGAATACAAGTATTTTTGATGCAGTATACATATAGAAGTAAAAACTCATGGTATAACAGTGTATTCACATTGAATACAAGTATATTTGATGCAGTATACATATCGAAGTGAAAACTCATGGTATAACAGTGTTTTCACATTGAATACAAGTATATTTGATGCAGTTTACATATAGAAGTAAAAACTCATGGTATAACAGTGTATTCACATTGAATACAAGTATATTTATCCTGTTAACATATAGAAGTAGAAACTCATGGTATAAAAGTGTAATCACATCGAATACAAGTATATTTGATGCTGTTTATATATAGAAGTAAAAACTCATGGTATAACAGTGTATTCACATTGAATACAAGTATATTCCATACAGTTTCCATAAAGAAGTAAAAACTCATGGTAAAACAG
This sequence comes from Daphnia magna, assembly GCF_020631705.1. NCBI lineage: Eukaryota > Metazoa > Arthropoda > Branchiopoda > Diplostraca > Daphniidae > Daphnia > Daphnia magna. The sequence goes on from NC_059187.1 coordinate 5,367,731, forward strand.
TGTATTCACATTGAATACAATTATATTTGATGCGGTTTACATATAGAAGTAAAAACTCATCTTATAACAGTGTATTAACATTGAATACAAGTATATTTGATGCAGTATACATATAGAAGTAAAAACTCATGGTATAACAGTGTATTCACATTGAATACAAGTATATTTGATGCTGTTTACATATAGAAGTAAAACCTCGTGTTATAACAGGGTATTCACATTGAATACAAGTATATTTGATGCTGTTTACATATAGAAGTAAAAAGTCATTGTATAACAGTGTATTCACATTGAATACAAGTATATTTGATGAAGTATACATATAGAAGTAAAAACATATGGTATAACAGTGTATTCACATTGAATACAAGTATATATGATGCTGTTTACATATAGAAGTAAAAACTCATGGTATAACAGTGTATTCACATTTAATACAAGTATATTTGATGCTTTTTACATATAGAAGTAAAAACCCAGGTTATAACAGTGTATTCACATTGAATACAAGTATATTTGATGCAGTATACATATAGAAGTAAAAACTCATGGTATAACAGTGTATTCACATTGAATACAAGTATATTCCATGCAGTTTACATATAGAAGTAAAAACTCATGGAATAACAGTGTATTTACATTGAATACAAGTATATTCCATGCAGTTTACATATAGAAGTAAAAACTCATGGTATAACAGTGTATTCACATTGAATATAAGTATTTTTGATGCTGTTTACATATAGAAGTAAAAACTCATGGTATAACAGTGTATTCACATTGAATACAAGAATATTTGATACTTGATGCAGTATACATATAGAAGTAAAAACTCATAGTATAACAGTGTATTAACATTGAATACAAGTATATTTGATGCTGTTTACATATAGAAGTAAAACTCATGGTATAACAGTGTATTCACAATGAATACAAGTATATTTGATGCTGTTTACATATAGAAGTAAAAACTCATGGTATAACAGTGTATTCACATTGAATACAAGTATATTTGATGCTGTTTACATATAGAAGTAAAAACTCATGGTATAACAGTGTATTCACATTGAATACAAGTATATTTGATGCAATATACAATTAGAAGTAAAAACTCATGGTATAACAGTGTATTCACATTGAATACAAGTATATTCCATGCAGTTTACATATAGAAGTAAAAACTCATGGTATAACAGTGTATTTACATTGAATACAAGTATATTCCATGCAGTTTACATATAGAAGTAAAAACTCATGGTCTAACAGTGCATTCACATTGAATATAAGTATATTTGATGCTGTTTACATATAGAAGTAAAAACTCATGGTATAACAGTGTATTCACATAGAATACAAGTATTTTTGATGCTGTTTACATATAGAAGGAAAAACTCATGGTATAACAGTGTATTCACATTGAATACAAGTATATTCCATGCAGTTTACATATAAAAGCAAAAACTCATGGTATAACAGTGTATTCACATTGAATACAATTATTTTTGATGCTGTTTACATATAGAAGAAAAAACTCATGGTATAACAGTGTATTCTCATTGAATACAAGTATATTCCATGCAGTTTACATGTAGAAGTAAAAACTCATGGTAGAACAGTGTATTCACATTGAATACAAGTATATTCCATGCAATTTACATATAGAAGTAAAAACTCATGGTATAACAGTGTATTCACATAGAATAGAAGTATTTTTGATGCTGTTTACATATAGAAGTAAAAACTCATGGTATAACAGTGTATTCACATTGAATACAAGTATATTCCATGCAGTTTACATATAGAAGTAAAAACTCATGGTATAACAGTGTATTTACATTGAATACAAGTATATTCCATGCAGTTTACGTATAGAAGTAAAAAGTCATGGTATAACAGTGTATTCACATTAAATATAAGTATATTTGATGCTGTTTACATATAGAAGTAAAAACTTATGGTATAACAGTGTATTCACATAGAATACAAGTAATTTTGATGCTGTTTACATATAGAAGGAAAAAACCCATGGTATAACAGTGTATTCACATTGAATACAAGTATATTCCATGCAGTTTACATATAGAAGCAAAAACTCATGGTATAACAGTCTATTCACATTGAATACAAGTATTTTTGATGCTGTTTACATATAGAAGGAAAAACTCATGGTATAACAGTGTATTCACATTGAATACAAGTATATTCCATGCAGTTTACATATAGAAGTAAAAAATCATGCTATAACAGTGTATTCACATTGAATACAAGTATATTCCATGCAGTTTACATGTAGAAGTAAAAACTCATGGTATAACAGTGTATTCACATTGAATACAAGTATATTTGATGCTGTTTACATATAGAAGTAAAAACTCATGGTATAACAGTGTATTCACATTGAATACAAGTATATTTGATGCTGTTTACATATAGAAGTAAAAACTCATGGTATAACAGTGTATTCACATTAAATACAAGTATATTTGATGCTGTTTACATATAGAAGTAAAAACTCATGGTATAACAGTGTATTCACATTGAATACAAGTATATTTGATGCAGTATACATATAGAAGTAAAAACTCATGGTATAACAGTGTATTCACATTGAATACAAGTATATTACATGCAGTTTACATATAGAAGTAAAAACTCATGGTATAACAGTGTATTTACATTGAATACAAGTATATTTTATGCAGTTTACGTATAGAAGTAAAAACTCATGGTATAACAGTGTATTCACATTGAATATAAGTATATTTGATGCTGTTTACATATAGAAGTAAAAACTCATGGTATAACGGTGTATTCACATAGAATACAAGTATTTTTGATGCAGTATACATATAGAAGTAAAAACTCATGGTATAACAGTGTATTCACATTGAATACAAGTATATTTGATGCAGTATACATATCGAAGTGAAAACTCATGGTATAACAGTGTTTTCACATTGAATACAAGTATATTTGATGCAGTTTACATATAGAAGTAAAAACTCATGGTATAACAGTGTATTCACATTGAATACAAGTATATTTATCCTGTTAACATATAGAAGTAGAAACTCATGGTATAAAAGTGTAATCACATCGAATACAAGTATATTTGATGCTGTTTATATATAGAAGTAAAAACTCATGGTATAACAGTGTATTCACATTGAATACAAGTATATTCCATACAGTTTCCATAAAGAAGTAAAAACTCATGGTAAAACAGTGTATTCACATTGAATACAATTATATTTGATGCGGTTTACATATAGAAGTAAAAACTCATCTTATAACAGTGTATTAACATTGAATACAAGTATATTTGATGCAGTATACATATAGAAGTAAAAACTCATGGTATAACAGTGTATTCACATTGAATACAAGTATATTTGATGCTGTTTACATATAGAAGTAAAACCTCGTGTTATAACAGTGTATTCACATTGAATACAAGTATATTTGATGCTGTTTACATATAGAAGTAAAAAGTCATTGTATAACAGTGTATTCACATTGAATACAAGTATATTTGATGAAGTATACATATAGAAGTAAAAACATATGGTATAACAGTGTATTCACATTGAATACAAGTATATATGATGCTGTTTACATATAGAAGTAAAAACTCATGGTATAACAGTGTATTCACATTTAATACAAGTATATTTGATGCTTTTTACATATAGAAGTAAAAACCCAGGTTATAACAGTGTATTCACATTGAATACAAGTATATTTGATGCAGTATACATATAGAAGTAAAAACTCATGGTATAACAGTGTATTCACATTGAATACAAGTATATTCCATGCAGTTTACATATAGAAGTAAAAACTCATGGAATAACAGTGTATTTACATTGAATACAAGTATATTCCATGCAGTTTACATATAGAAGTAAAAACTCATGGTATAACAGTGTATTCACATTGAATATAAGTATTTTTGATGCTGTTTACATATAGAAGTAAAAACTCATGGTATAACAGTGTATTCACATTGAATACAAGAATATTTGATACTTGATGCAGTATACATATAGAAGTAAAAACTCATAGTATAACAGTGTATTAACATTGAATACAAGTATATTTGATGCTGTTTACATATAGAAGTAAAACTCATGGTATAACAGTGTATTCACAATGAATACAAGTATATTTGATGCTGTTTACATATAGAGTTGGCTAACGTCCGAAGTTGCCAGTTCGATTAATTGTGAAAAAAAAATTGGACACAAACTAGTAACAGTTTTTGCATGGCGGCTTACGGAGTTTCGCCCGTTGTAGTTTTAGTTTTAATTTTTTCCATTGAAATTATCTTTCTTTCCATTCATAATTGGATCACGAAATTCCTTCGTTATCAGGTAATCTTGTAATTTTTATTTGACCTCGATGTAGACTGTACTTTATTTATTATTAATTTTTTTGTAGACGTGTTTACTTTCTGTAGCAGACAAAATGGATGTTGTAGAGGAAACTGGCGGGCTGATAAGGGAGCCCGCCAGTTTTTGTCTGCTACAGAAAGTAAACACGTCTACAAAAAAATTAATAATAAATAAAGTACAGTCTATATCGAGGTCAAATAAAAATTACAAGATTACCTGATAACGAAGGAATTTCGTGATCCAATTATGAATGGAAAGAAAGATAATTTCAATGGAAAAAATTAAAACTAAAACTACAACGGGCGAAACTCCGTAAGCCGCCATGCAAAAACTGTTACTAGTTTGTGTCCAATTTTTTTTTCACAATTAATCGAACTGGCAACTTCGGACGTTAGCCAACTCTATAGAAGTAAAAACTCATGGTATAACAGTGTATTCACATTGAATACAAGTATATTTGATGCTGTTTACATATAGAAGTAAAAACTCATGGTATAACAGTGTATTCACATTGAATACAAGTATATTTGATGCAATATACAATTAGAAGTAAAAACTCATGGTATAACAGTGTATTCACATTGAATACAAGTATATTCCATGCAGTTTACATATAGAAGTAAAAGCTCATGGTATAACAGTGTATTTACATTGAATACAAGTATATTCCATGCAGTTTACATATAGAAGTAAAAACTCATGGTCTAACAGTGCATTCACATTGAATATAAGTATATTTGATGCTGTTTACATATAGAAGTAAAAACTCATGGTATAACAGTGTATTCACATAGAATACAAGTATTTTTGATGCTGTTTACATATAGAAGGAAAAACTCATGGTATAACAGTGTATTCACATTGAATACAAGTATATTCCATGCAGTTTACATATAAAAGCAAAAACTCATGGTATAACAGTGTATTCACATTGAATACAATTATTTTTGATGCTGTTTACATATAGAAGAAAAAACTCATGGTATAACAGTGTATTCTCATTGAATACAAGTATATTCCATGCAGTTTACATGTAGAAGTAAAAACTCATGGTAGAACAGTGTATTCACATTGAATACAAGTATATTCCATGCAGTTTACATATAGAAGTAAAAACTCATGGTATAACAGAGTATTTACATTGAATACAAGTATATTCCATGCAATTTACATATAGAAGTAAAAACTCATGGTATAACAGTGTATTCACATTGAATATATGTATATTTGATGCTGTTTACATATAGAAGTAAAAACTCATGGTATAACAGTGTTTTCACATTGAATTCAAGTATATTTGATACTGTTTACATATTGAAGTAAAAACTCGTGGTATGACAGTGTTTTCACATTGAATACAAGTATATTCCTTACAATTTACATATAGAAGTAAAAACTCATGGTATAACAGTGTATTCACATTGAATACAAGTATATTCCATGCAGTTTACATATAGAAGTAAAAACTCATGGTATAAGAGTGTTTTCACATTGAATACAAGTATATTCCATGCAGTTTACATATAGAAGTAAAAACTCATGGTATAACAGTGTATTCACATTGAATACAAGTATATTCCATGCATTTTACATATAGAAGTAAAAACTCATGGTATAACAGTGTATTCACATTGAATACAAGTATATTTGATGCTGTTTACATATAGAAGTAAAAACTCATGGTATAACAGTGTATTCACATTGAATACAAGTATATTTGATGCTGTTTACATATAGAAGTAAAAACTCATGGTATAACAGTGTATTTACATTGAATACAAGTATATTTGATGCTGTTTACATATAGAAGTAAAAACTCATGGTATAACAGTGTATTCACATTGAATACAAGTATATTTGATGCAGTATACATATAGAAGTAAAAACTCATGGTATAACAGTGTATTCACATTGAATACAAGTATATCCCATGCAGTTTACATATAGAAGTAAAAACTCATGGTATAACAGTGTTTTCACATTGAATACAAGTATATTCCATGCAGTTTACATATAGAAGTAAAAACTCATGGTATAACAGTGTATATACATTGAATACAAGTATATTTGATGCAGTATATATATAGAAGTAAAAACTCATGGTATATCAGTGTATTCACATTGAATACAAGTATATTTTATGATGTTTACATATAGAAGTAAAAACTTATGGTATAACAGTGTATTCACATTGAATACAAGTATATTTTATGCTCTTTACATATAGAAGTAAAAACTCATGGTATAACAGTGTATATACATTGAATACAAGTATATTTGATGCAGTATACATATAGAAGTAAAAACTCAGGGTATAACAGTGTATTCACATTGAATACAAGTATATCCCATGCAGTTTACATATAGAAGTAAAAACTCATGGTATAACAGTGTTTTCACATTGAATACAAGTATATTCCATGCAGTTTACATATAGAAGTAAAAACTCATGGTATAACAGTGTATATACATTGAATACAAGTATATTTTATGCAGTATATATATAGAAGTAAAAACTCATGGTATATCAGTGTATTCACATTGAATACAAGTATATTTTATGCTGTTTACATATAGAAGTAAAAACTCATGGTATAACAGTGTATTCACATTGAATACAAGTATTGTTACCGAGTTGCCATGGCAACTAGGCCGGGCTTCGCGCGCGCCTTTAATTACCCCCCCCCCTTTTTTTCATCTATTGTTTCTCTAATTCGCGCATCTCGATTCCTTTTTTTTTGCGTAAGCGATCGGATGACGTGTATTAACGAGGCAGTCTCGTTTTTGCAACGGTAGCGTCTCGTCGCCATTTTTTGTTACCTCATTTATTTTTATTTCGCCTGCGTCTTAAAGTTTAATACAAGTTCTTGCGCCCTGCCCGTTCGGCTTTGATCGTTTTTTGGCATCGCCTTTCGAACGATCGTTATCTTACGGTTAGTTTACAGCATTTTTGGTGCCGAAACCCGGGAAATTCGACCCTGGTAACTTTAACGCAACATTCGTTTTTCGACATTCATTCTCGCCATTCGTTTTTCGCCCTTGATTTTTGCCATTCGTTCTCGTCATTGGGTTTTCGTCGTTCATTTTCGTCACTGGATATTTCTTTTGTGCTTTTGTCTCTTTACATCCCAACGCTGAATCAACCGCCAGCCCAGGAGGGGTAACGGTCAGAGTTCCCGGATTTGGAGCAAAAGCTTTCTTTACGTGCCAGTGTTTAAGTGGCTCTCCAAGCCTTTCTTTTTTCATTCCGAGCATCGTGTCCACTCTCTTGAATTCATCATGGCTACTCAAGATGAGCTTCGTGATGCTGATTTGATCATTGCCGCTCCTGATGCTGTTATTCGAGGCCTTTCGCCGACTCGCTCGTTCAGCTCGGATTCGACAAGTCGTCTCGATCCTGCAACCTTGATCAGCAAACGTTCCCATCATCGAAGGAATTTCACCCGCAACGTGAATAAAGTCAAGATGGTGATTCACGAGACAGGTCCTTCAATCTACTCAAACGATCTCATCACGAAGGCCAACGATCATTATTAGCAATGTATGTATTACCATCATCGTTATTGTGCAAAATTGGGTGTCACCGACGACACTTGGTTGGAGAATTTGCGTCATGATTATAATACGGCTCATGAAGAATTTGCCGCAGCCCGTCGCCCCGGCCATGATACCGAACAACCAGCGCCTAGAGCAACGACCCGCACGAGAGCTCAAGTTCGCCCCGGTTCTGTCGAGTCAACCCATCAACCCGAGTTCGCCCCGTTGGATGTGCCCGTCAGCACATCTCGCCCCGGTGTGGTTGAGTCGACCCGTCAACCCGAATCTGCCTCGCGGGGTGTGCCTACCAGAACATCCCACCATTCCCGCGAGGAAGATGTCTCTCGCACCGAAGTGATTGACGATCCCGTTAGTGGCAGTGGTCATCAGGCCGAGGGTAGCCGCCCGTCTTCTTTGGCCAGCTCAAGGTCTTCGGTTGCCGCCAGCATTTCGTCTTCTCATCGTTCGCGGAACTCTACCCTTTCGGCTCTGACTAGAGAACGCCTTGCTGCCGAACTCGACCTTGAACTGGCACGCAAGCGGCGAGAAGAAGAAAAGAATGAAAATGACCTTCTGGACGAGCTAACCCGTAAGTTACGTGAGGAGAAGATTCGTATCGGGGCCAAACGAAAGGAACGGAAAATCGAGGAAGAAATCGCACGTCTTCGTATGAACGAGAAGTTGTCAAAGAGGTCTGTTCGTTCGCCTTCGCCGACCTCCTTGAGTTCTTTCAGTGAACCAGATGACGATATCCATATTCCGTTGCCGAAGAGTAAGCCTCGCGACAAAGTGCTGCTTCCCACCGGGCCGTCCGACAAGAGCGCAGATAGCTGGATCGACGATCTGGGACAGAATCCGACGGCCTTACACGCTGCAGCGCCCATGCCTTGGATGTTTGGAGGTTCGGCCCCGTTCACGTGTAGGACACCGTTTGATGGCGACCCTCGAGATTGGCTTCTCTTTGCCTCAAGATTTCGAGCCCTCGTCCACGACGTCATTCCGAACGATGCCCAGCGTTTGGCCATTCTTACCGAGTGGGTTGGCCCTAGCGTTTTTCGCCGCATCTCCCCATTGTTAAAGGCTCCTCGTGGGTACACTGCAGTCCTTGCCTATCTTAAGAAGCACTACGGTTCGAGCGAGAAGATCGCTCGCTGTCAAATACACGATCTTCTTAGTCTTCCCTTCGTCAAGCCGGGTGATCGCCAGGCGCTTGAAAGTTTTTCTGATCAGCTGCACGGAGCTGTTGTGGTGTTGGAACAAGGGGGATTGGAGCACGATCTTAAGAGTGCTGCTAATCTTGATCAGGCAGTACAGAAGCTGCCACCTGTCTTTCGCCATCGCTGGGCCCGTTACGCACGTAAGCGCTTACCGAAAGGTGTCGACCTTAGCGACTTGGATCGGTTCATGGAAGAGGTCGTGGAAGAGGAGCGGATGGCTCGTTCGGCATTCGAGTTGGCGCCTAAGATTGATCTTCGTGAAAAGCGTGTTACGTTTCCCAAGCCAGCCGTTGAAAAGCACCCTTCAAGCAGACCTGCAATTCTGAAACCGCCACCCGTTCGGCCACCCCCTACCATCTTAGCCACCCAAGTAGCGAAAGACGTAGATGTCGAGTGTCCAGGCTGCGGCGGCGCTCATCGACTTGTTTCTTGCCCCGAATTACAGAGGAAGTCACCGAGTGAACGAGCGCTGGTGGCGAAGGAGAAAGGCGTATGTTTCAACTGTCTTGGAGGAAAGCAACGCAGTGCGGATTGTCGTTCAAAACCCGCTTTTGAATCCACCGGATGCCGTGCACGTCATCATTCGCTGTTGCATGGTTCGGAGAGAGTTTTTCCTGAGAAAAGCACACCTCGTCAGTTCCCGTCATCCGTCGGAGGCCAAGAATGTTTTCAAGGACCTCAAACACTCGCCATTGCTCCCCGCCTGACATCTAATGTTCTCTTGGCCGTGGTTCCCGTCCGACTTCGTGCAGGTTGCCGGACTCTTGACGTTTTCGCCCTGTTCGACACCGGGAGCCAAGCTACCCTTTTGCGTGAAGACGCGGCTAATGCGCTTGGTCTTACGGGCCGGCCACGCAAAATTCGTTTTGGAACCTTCCATGGGAAAGATCCGGTCGTCGAGACTCGTCTTGTGGGGTTCTCCGTTTCGTCGCTAGAGGGAGACCAAAGCTACAAGGTTTCCGACGCCTTTGTTGTGCCTCGTCTAAATGTTGGGCAACGCAAGATAAAAGATGTTCTCGCTTCGTTCGATTATCTTCGTGACCTCAACTTTCCTGCTCGAGACGCTGGTGAAGTACAGATTTTGATCGGGATGGACGTTCAAGACGCCCATCTAAACATCGAGGTTTGTCGCCCTCCATCTGGAGTTCGGGGCCCTAATGCTGTGCTCACCCCATTTGGCTGGTGCGTTGTTGGAAGGACCTACCCATTACCGGCAGTGGAAGATCCAAGCATAAATTTCGTTAAGCTGGGAACGATCGAGCAGCTGGAAGAGTGCGTCGAAAGGTTTTGGAAAACCCAATCTCTCCCAGTTCGTGATGCCCCCAGTACATTTATGTCGTCGTCAGACCGTGCCGCAATGGACCAACTCGAGTCCACCATTCGGCACACTGGAACGCGTTATGAAGTAGGCTTGCCTGTTCGCCCGCATTGCCCGAAGTTGCCGGACAACAAAGAGTTTGCACGTCGCAAGTTCTTCGCACTGGAGAGGAGACTTCTTTCAGACAACGACCTTCGACAAACAGTTACGGCGCAGATGAAGGAGGTGTTTTGCAGCGGCCACGCAGTGAAAGTAACTTCTACAGCTCCCGGTTCCAAGGTGTGGTTCCTACCTTATCATCCGGTTCGACATCCAACGAAGCCCAGCAAGAATCGTCTCGTTTACGACGCTGCTGCCCGGTTTAAAGGAACCGCGATCAACGACATCCTGCTGAAAGGTCCGAATCTCACCACGCAGTTATTGGCCGTGCTGCTTCGCTTCCGTGAAAGGAGAATTGGCGTTACTGCAGACATTGCGAAAATGTTTTATCAAGTGCTGGTTCGTGAGTCAGATTGCACGATGTTTCGTTTTTTGTGGCGCGAGCCTGGAACCGAATATCCTATCCAGGAATTCCAGATGACGGTGCACATTTTCGGTGCTGTCTCATCGCCAACGGTTTGCAGCTTTGCCCTTCAGCGCCTCGAAAAGGATGCGCCCGAACACCTGAAGGAAGTCGCGAGGCGTATTCGTTCCAGCTTTTATGTGGACAACCTGTTGTCGTCGTTCGACGAAGTGGATGAAGGCGTTTCCATCAGTCAGAAGCTGGTTGAACTACTCAAGCTCGGTGGTTTCGACCTCGTCCAGTTTCTGAGCCTTTCGCGTTCGTTGTTGGACCAACTTCCGTCTTCCTCTCGTCTGGTTCCCGAGCTCGATCTAGATTTCGACGATTTGCCCACCGAGCACGTTGGGGTATCTGTGGAGTTGTGAGCGAGACGAGTTCGTTTTTCGTTTTAAGAAGACAGAAGAGGCCTTTTCAAAACGCTCGATTCTTTCGGCAATTTCGAGCATCTATGATCCCCTTGGTCTCCTAGCACCCGTCGTTTTGGTGGCGAAAATCATCCTTCAGGACATCTGGCGACTCAAAGGTGGCTGGGATGAGATTCTGCCCGCCGATATTCTGAATCGTTGGGGGCGCTTTGTGGGACATCTGCCGATGCTCGAACTGCTGAACATTCCGAGAAGTTTCTTGACTAGTCCCCAGTCGGCGTATCGTTCTTTTCAGTTGCACGCTTTTTCGGACGCATCGAAAGATGGTTTCGGTGTTGTAATTTATCTTCGAGCTGAAACCTCTGGCGAGGTCGAAGTCTCTTTCGTAATGGCAAAAGTAAGAGTTGCTCCCATCCATCAGCTTTCGATTCCCAAGATGGAGCTTCAAGGTGCTTTGCTAGCAGTCAGGTTAGCAAACTATCTGTTGAAGGAGCTGACTCTGCCCATATCGAATGTGTTTTTCTGGGTTGATGCGATGACTGTTGTTCGGTGGATCCACGCCAGCCATCGTCGTTACAACGTGTTCGTCGCAAACAGAATAGCTGAGATCCTGGATTCAACGACCCCTTCGCAATGGAGACATGTTCCTGGTGTACTTAACCCAGCAGACGAATGCAGTCGTGGTCTCTGTCCGTCCGAGCTCGATCCAAATCATAGCTGGTACCGTGGACCTGAGTTTGTAGTTTTGCCACCCGAGCAATGGCCGGCCCAGATTCCAGCTACTGAATTGATCGACCACGAAGACGAGTCTATTGGCTGTTTCCTAATCGCCAATCCTAGCGGGCCAGTAGATGACGTTGTGGCACGAGCCAATAATCTACATCGCCTAATTCGCATCGCCGCTTGGATTGAAAGATTCGTTCGCAACATCCAGATCCTCGTTCATCGGAGACGTGCAAGAGAAAGGTCTATTCTGGATGGCAATCATGAAGAAGCAGCGACCGGACAAAGTGAGCAGTTGAAAACGGGCCAGCAGCAGAGTGCGGACGAGCTGAAGTCAGTCCGTCGCCTTTCAATTCGCGTTTCGCAGCGCGACTCCTTCCCTGACGATTTAAGCAGTTTGCGGAAGGCGAAATCCGTTCGCCCGGAGTCTCAATTGCTGAAACTGTCCGTTTATCTAGATGACGCCGGAATCATTCGTGTTGGTGGCCGCCTTGAAAATGCCCCTATCAGCGCTGAAGCCCGTCATCCTGCCGTTCTGGAACCCAAGCATCCGCTCACCCGATTTTTCATACGCTGGGCGCATATTTCCGTGGCTCATGGACGAGCTGATCGCACTCTTGCTGAAGTTCGTGCTCGCTACTGGGTTTTGAAAGGACGCGAAGCGACAAAGTCGGTCATCACGACTTGCCTGTACTGTTCCCGCATGAGAGCCAAGCCGTTTCAGCCGATGATTGCCCCGCTTCCAGCGGAGCGGGTCCAACCGTTCAGCCATCCATTTACCAGTATTGGAGTGGACTACCTCGGTCCCTTCCCTATTTCAATTGGCCGGCGAACAGAAAATCGTTGGATTGCACTTTTTACCTGCCTCTCCACCCGTGCTATCCACCTCAAAATTACCCCGTCCATGGATGTGGATTCCTTTTTAATGGCTTTTACTCGTTTCGTCAGTCGTCGGGGTGCCCCGACCGATGTTTTTAGCGACAACGGTACCAATCTGACAGCAGGAGAACGTGAGCTGCGTGAGGCGGTTACCCGCCTTAACGACGTGAAAATCGCTGACCAACTTGCTCAGAAAGAGATTCGTTGGCACTTCTCCCCGCCTGCTGCCCCGCATTTCGGAGGTGTTTGGGAACGTCTGGTTCACTCGTGCAAGGTGGCCCTGCGCGCTATCCTCGGTCAGCAGACGGTGAAGGAGGAAACCTTTGCAACGGTCGTCATCGAAGTTGAGGGCCTGCTCAACAATCGACCGTTGATGGATCTAGGTGCGGACCCGTAAGAATTCGAGCCGTTAACCCCGAATCATTTTTTGTTGGGGCGCCCCAATCCCCACTTGCCCGCTGACGTCATCGACCCGGAAATCAAATGTTTTCTCCGAAGATGGTTTCATGCACAGCAGATCGTGGATCAGGTGTGGAGCCGATGGTTACGGGAATACCTGCCGACCCTCACGACCCGCAACAAATGGACCCGATCGCAAAACAATTTGGAGGTGAACGACATGGTGCTTATGGTGGATCCAAAGTCACCGCGCGGACGCTGGCCAATTTGTCGTGTTGCCAGAGTTTTACCTGGCTCTGATGGTGAAGTACGCGCGGCCGAAATCATTACGAAGTCCGGCAAGACCTACACCCGCCCAGTTGTACGATTATGTCGCTTGGAAGCCTTTAGTGCTGCTTAATGTTTACCGCAGCAGGGCCGGCTGTGTTACCGAGTTGCCATGGCAACTCGGCCGGGCTTCGCGCGCGCCTTTAATTACCCCCTTTTTCATCTATTGTTTCTCTAATTCGCGCATCTCGATTCTTTTGTTTTTGCGTAAGCGATCGGATGACGTGTATTAACGAGGCAGTCTCGTTTTTGCAACGGTAGCGTCTCGTCGCCATTTTTTGTCACCTCATTTATTTTTATTTCGCCTGTGTCTTAAAGTTTAATACAAGTTCTTGCGCCCGGTCCGTTCGGTTTTGATCGTTTTTTCGCATCGCCTTTCGAACGATCGTTATCTTACGGTTAGTTTACAACAAGTATATTTGATGCTGTTAACATATAGAAGTAAAAACTCATGGTATAACAGTGTATTCACATTGAATACAAGTATATTTGATGCTGTTTACATATAGAAGTAAAAACTCATGGTATAACAGTGTATTCACATTGAATAAAAGTATATTTGATGCTGTTTACATATAGAAGTAAAAACTCGTGGTATAACAGTGTATTCACATTGAATACAAGTATATTTGATGCAGTATACATATAGAAGTAAAAACTCATGGTATAACAGTGTATTCACATTAAATACAAGTATATTCCATGCAGTTTACATATAGAAGTAAAAAACATGGTATAACAGTGTATTTACATTGAATACAAGTATATTCCATGCAGTTTACATATAGAAGTAAAAACTCATGTAATAACAGTGTATTCACATTGAATACAAGTATATTTGATTCAGTATTCATATAGAAGTAAAAACTCAAGGTATAACAGTGTATTCACATTGAATACAAGTATATTCCATGCAGTTTACATATAGAAGTAAAAGCTCATGGTATAACAGTGTATTCACATTGAATACAAGTATATTCCATGCAGTTTACATATAGAAGCAAAAACTCATGGTATAACAGTGTATTCACATTGAATACAAGTATATTTGATGCAGTATACATATAGAAGTAAAAACTCAAGGTATAACAGTGTATTCACATTGAATACAAGTATATTCCATGCAGTTTACATATAGAAGTAAAAACTCATGGTATAACAGTGTATTCACATTGAATACAAGTATATTTTATTCTGTTTACATATAGAAGTAAAAACTCATAATATAACAGTGTATTCACATTGAATACAAGTATATTTGATTCTCTTTAGATGTAGAAGTATAAACTCATAATATAACAGTGTATTCACATTGAATAAAAATATATATTTGATCCTCTTTACATATAGAAGTAAAAACTCATGGTATCACACTGTATTCACATTGAATACAAGTATATTTGATTCTCTTTAGATGTAGAAGTATAAACTCATAATATAACAGTGTATTCACATTGAATACAAGTATATTTGATTCTTTTTACATATTGAAGTAAAAACTCATAATATAACAGTGTAGTCACATTGAATACAAGTAAATTTGATCCTGTTTACATATAGAAGTAGAAACTCATGGTATCACAGTGTATTCACATTGAATAAAAATATATATTTGATCCTCTTTACATATAGAAGTAAAAACTCATGGTATCACACTGTATTCACATTGAATACAAGTATATTTGATTCTCTTTAGATGTATAAGTATAAACTCATAATATAACAGTATATTCACATTGAATACAAGTATATTTGATTCTGTTTACATGTAGAAGTATAAACTCATAATATTACAGTGTATTCACGTTGAATACAAGCATATTTGATCCTGTTTACATATAGAAGTCAAAACTCATAATATAACAGTGTATTCACATTGAATACAAGTATATTTGATTCTGTTTACATGTAGAAGTATAAACTCATAATATAACAGTGTATTGATATTGAATAAAAGTATATTTGATCTTGTTTACATAAAGAAGTAAAAACTCATGGTATAACAGTGTATTCACATTAAATACAAGTATATTTGATTCTCTTTACATGTAGGAGTATAAACTCATAATATGACAGTGTATTGACATTGAATATAAGTATATTTGATCTTGTTTACATATTGAAGTAAAAAATCATGGTATAACAGTCTATTCACATTGAATACAAGTATATTTGATTCTGTTTAAATGTAGAATTATAAACTCATAATATAACAGTGTATTCACATTGAATGCAAGTATATTTGATTCTGTTTACATGTAGAAGTATAAACTCATAATATAACAGTGTATTCACATTGAATACAAGTATATTTCCTCATCGTCTGCTACCGTCTGCCAGTACAGACGTGTTATTCAGTAGCTCTCGTTTTTTTTTTGTGTGTCCTTGGTGGTCTATTTCCAGTCGTTTTGGTTTTACTTTTCACCCTCGAGTTGAATAAGTTTAAGTCTACAGACTGTGTAGTGTCACCATTGTGTTTTTTGTTTTTTTCGGAATTGTGTTTAAGTGTCTCTCGTCCCGGATTACATTTGCCCTACTTCTTTTCTCGTCTCACTCGCCATTTTTCTTTTCTTTTGTCCCTCTTTGGGTGTTCTTTTCGCGGGCCTTAAAAGGCTCCCCTCCCTAGCCCCCTGGTCTAACTTTTTGCTTTGCGCGGGCTTTGCGCGATCACCTCTCTCTCTTATTGATTGTTTTGATTTGTGCTAACTGCATCCTTTCTTCTCTTTTCTTTTCTTTTCTTTTCTTTTCTTTATTTGCATGTTTTGAGGCCCTATCGGATCAAAACACAGTTTGTGTATATCGAGCAGTGGGAACTGTTTTCCTATTGCGGATATTTCAGCAGTGCATACCAGCTCATTTGTAAGTTGCGGAGTTCTTTTTCAAGTTTTTTAAATACAGGAAGTGAGTGGTATAGATTCCACCCCGTCCGGTCTGGTTATAAGCAACAACCGAAAAAGGCTTGGTCCCTTTTTGGCTCATAGAGTTTATATCCCTGGTGATCTCTCTTGTCCTCCCTGAGCGAGTGGCACGACTAGTGCCCAATCCGTCCTCGTGTCGTGGGCTTCTGTTGAAGTGCCGGAAACCTTTTGGTGGAGACCTTGGGGGGTTTTGGACGCTGGTCACTCTACTCATGCTCTGTGTGAGGGGGGGAGGGAACTGGGGGTAGTCATAGCCTCCTTCTGACGCCGTGTCCGTCCTTGCATTCCTCCCAGTGTCGAAGAGGATCTCCTGCATTTCTATCTTCACTTCTCTTCTTGGTTGTGTATACGTCGTCTACTACGGTCAATCAGACACGTATTTGCCCCGGAACCCCTCTCACCTGCTCTTCTCTTCTGTTAGGCTTGTTGTATTTGTTGTTTGCTCTTCCTGGCTTACTAGTATAAGCCAAAGGCAGAGATGCCGGATAGCTCGGACGGTGACTCCGTCCGCGATTCTGTCAGCAATCTGAGCCAGTCGATTAGCCAGTCAATCAATTGCCACAATGAGGAGTGCAAGATCATGTTTGTTCCCATTAACAAAAGGTTCAAGTATTGCCCAAACTGTAGAGATAGAACAAAAGTAACTCCCAAGTCAAGTGGCGTCAAACGTGCTGCCAATGTGATTTCCCCTCTGTCTTATAATAATCGTCCGAAATACTCTAAGGGAGATGAGTTGGCGTTTGCTTTCAACGAGACTTTCGGTCTTGACATAGAGGACTTCATGGTCATGGAGAGAGACAATCAAATTGAGGTGTTTAAAACTCTTATTTGCAATCTCCGTGAAAATGATTCCAAAGTTAATGAGTGTATGTCCCGGCTTAGAGATAAGATTAGTGACTTAGAGAGCGAGTTGTCCATTGCCAGGAACTCTCATCCATTGTTACCCGATATGGAAAAAGAACTCGTGCGTGTCAAACTTGCTCTCGCCGATAAAGACATTAAACTTTTTGAACTCACTGGGGGTGGATCAAGCCGAGTCCCAATTCACGTCCCATCGCCCTCTGCTCAGTTAAATAACGTCAATCAGTCCTCGTCAATTGCGTCTGGCCCGTTGGCTCCGCCTCCGATTAGAAAACCTTCTGCTATCATACCGGTAAAACCATTTTTGATTGCTAGAGTCAGGGATACGATCTCCGTTAAATCGATCACGGAAAGTTCTGTGGATAGCTTGCTCGGTCTTGAGGAGGATAAAGGGGGACCTGTCGTACAACAGTTGATCCGACACAGCGGAAACTCAGTAAAGCTAATCTTTAGGGACGAAGCTAACCGTGACAAAGCCCGAGAGCTCCTGGACTGTCCGGAAGCAGAAAAGGTTTTTCAGAATGTACATGCCCCGGTGAAATGTTACCCGGCCATTCTAAGGCTGAACGGTGTGTCCGGGCTCAGTATGATTAGAGAAGATGGATCAATCAGCAGCGCCGACTTATTTAATGCTAGAACCAAGCAAAGTTGCAATCTCATAAACAAGCTAAATTCCGAGAATCCTTTACTGAAAGGTAAAATTGCTAATGTCACAATCCTTTTCAATCGCGCCGAGTTCTCGTTAGTCAGAGTAAGCTTTCTCTGCAAAAATACCCGTGATCGTTATCTGGAACAGGGACGCTTAAAATTAGACAATTTGTCACATGCCGTCATTGAAATAGACTACAATAAAGAGGTCAGATTCTGCAATCGATGCCAAGGCTATGGGCACTTAACCAGGTTTTGTACCAATCCAGTTACATGTGGTAAATGCAGCCAAGCGCATGCCACGCAGTCTTGCAATGTCTCCCACCCCAGCCTGAAATGCGCTTCTTGTTCCCTGAATCATGCAGCTGGTTCTTATGTGTGTGCGGCTCATAAAAATGCGGTTGCGAACTTCGTAAAATACAACTCATCAAACCAACTATGAGCGGCCCCAATTCCTCTTTACGTCTCCAGACTCAACCAACATTCAAGTGTCTTCAAATAAACCTCCGGCATTCTAAGCTGGCCACTGCCTCCCTCTCTCAGGTTATCCTAGAGAACAGTGTCGATGTCATTTTGATTCAAGAGCCTTATGCGCTCTTCACACCCACACCCACTCTGTCTGATATTCCCCAGGGTTACGTAGCGTTCCACGCTCTTGGCTCCGACCATGCTTATGGTGCGGCCATATTGGTTAAACTTTCTTTGGCTACTTCTTGTCGAGCAGTGTCAAGATGTGATAGTAATCACATTGCAGTGGTTGACCTGCAGTCGTCTAAAGGTTCTGTCCGCTTCATCTCGGTCTATCTCCGTCCATCTATCCCTGATTTCATGGCTGCTCTGCAAATTGAATTGACCCCTTTGATTACCCCACTCACAGTGTTGTCTGCCGACTCCAACGCCAAGAACAGACTCTGGAACTCTCCGGCAACTGATCAGAAAGGCGTTGCGTTCGAGTTATTCTTGTCTGAAGCTAGTTTAAGATTGGCCAATTGCAGCTTAGCGGAGCTGAATTTCGTTCCAGGTGGCACTACGTTCATGGACATAACGGCCATAGGTGGCAATATCGGTCTGTCTCGTTGGTTTTTTCCATCCATCCCCTCGTTCTCCGACCACCCATTCATATATTTTGAGATCGGTCGCCCCTCTGTCACTCCGAGTAGATCTGTTGGCAGTCGGTCTCCGAGAATCCCTCACATTTCTTGTATCAACACGGCGGAATTGCGCCTAAAAGTGGCAGCTACAATTGGTAGAATAGTGATACCGTTAGTAGCATCGGAGCAGCAGATAGATTCCTTAGTGACCGAATTGACTGACGTCGTTTTTGTGGCAGCGTGCGAATCAAGGACCAACCAACGCTCGCGTCAGTCGCGGGGTATGCTTTGGTGGAACCAGGAGCTATGCGCTCTGAGACATAGGGCCAGACAGGCCTTCAAAGGCTGGTCTGCCTTGAGAACAGAGGAAAACAGGGCCATTTTTTCAGCCTCTTAGGCTATTTATCAGAGAGAGTTGCGACGCGCCAAGAGAGCTTCTTGGAATCTCTTATGCAAAGCAAACCTCGACAGTAACGATCTTCATTCTGCTCTAAAAGTATTATCGGGTAAAACTCAGGGCATTAGTCTCCCGAGCGCGCTAGTTGTAATTGGCTCGACGGTGAGCGATGCGAACTTGATTCTAAAGCAGTGTGCCTTGCACTTCTTTCCTAAAGAGCCCTTGTCCCTTCCATCTCACCTACTGGTGGAGTCCTTTGTTGACAATGTAGTTTCGGTCCCCTCCGTATTTGAAGGCCCTCCTGTCACTGTGGAGGAACTGGACGCCGCATTGGATTCAATCAACTACAAAGCGGCCCCCGGATCCGATGGTCTGTCGGCTGCTATTATCAAGGAATGTTTCCCTGTCTTAAAGGCTCATTTACTCTTTATTGTAAGAGAATGCGTTCGTCTTCAGTTCTTTCCCCAGGCCTGGAAAACTTCTAAAGTCCTCATAATTGGTAAGCCAAACAAACCATCGTACGATGCTCTAGGCAGTTTTCGCCCCATTAGTCTAGTGAACAATCTTGCTAAGGTGCTCGAAAAGATAATTCTGAATAGGCTTCAATGGCATTCATCGTCAGCCAATTGGCTTAGTCCCAACAAGCATGGTTTTACTTCTGGAAGGTCTACAGAATCGGCAGGTCATGCACTCGTAACGTTTTGTGAAGCAGGTATGCTCAGCAAGCGTACCACTGCTTCCGCCTTTTTAGATATTAAAAGCGCTTTTGACGCTGCCTGGCACCCTGCAATTCTAGCGGCTCTTGCCCGGCGCAAGTGTCCGACTTACCTGGTCAAACTTGTGTCTTCCTTCCTATCAAACAGACTGGCTCTTCTCTCCCATAACGGGTCATCAGCCAGCGTTAATATTAATTTAGGCTGCCCTCAGGGTGGAGTTTTATCTCCCTTTCTGTGGTCCGTCCTTATTGACGACGTCTTGAGGCTAAACTTTGATTTTCCGTTCGCCACAGTAGGCTTTGCAGATGACCTCACCTTAGCCACATCGCACAAAGATCCAGCTATAGCGACTCACAACCTCCAACTTATGTGTAATCAAGTCCTCAACTGGTGCGTACAAAACAAAATGTCATTGAGTGCTCCAAAATCGGTGTTCATGTTAATATCTAAAAAATCTTTTGATTGGTCTGATCTTCATCTCTCTGTTAACGAAACTCGTATAGGCCCCTCCCTCTCCACGGTTTTCCTTGGTTTGACTCTCGATGCTCGTTTAAAGTGGTCGCTACATGTAGCAAGGAAAATTGCGGCCGCAAAAAAGGCTTTTTTCTCATTGAGGTCATACCTCAGGGCAACATGGGGATACGATGACAGGCGGCTCCGATACCTATACCTCTCTGCAGTCGAACCCATTCTTCTGTATGGGTGCTCCCTATGGGCCCCTTTTCTGGCCACAAAAAAAGGAGTGAAATGTGTACGCTCATGCCAAAGAGTGTTTGCAATAGCCAGAACCAAATCTTTTAAAACTACCTCTACTGATGCCCTGTTGGTCCTTGCCAATGTGGACCCAATTGATTTTACTGTGATGAAAACTGCGTACCTCCGTCTTTCGACTAGTAATTATGCGAACTTCTCGTGCTCCACTAAAAAATGGCTGGGCAAATACTTTCCAGACGTCTTATTACTGCCGACGCCGGGAGGCAATAGTCTTTCTCCTCTCCCTCCTAGATGGCCACCTTGGGTTTGTCTTCCCAAGCCAATTCAGCTCAATCAGGGATGTTCTCTCCTTCCAGCCTCAGCCCAGGTTGCTCGCATCTTTGTTACAACAGCCCGATCTGCCGGCATTCCTCGGTTTGCTATTATCTCTGCTAATCACAAGAATGTTGTTGACATTGACTCTGGTGCTCTCCCTGTCTCCACAAGTGATAATATGACAAACCTATTCGCTATGCATCGGGCCCTTGTCCTCACTGCTCGAGCGCTACAGTCACATGATCATGTGGAAATCATCTCTCCTTCCACTAAACAGCTTAGTTTTCTTACTCTAGGCAAACTAGTCTCTAGCCTTCAGCTAAACTGTCTGGATTCCATGGTCCCAATTCGCCACAATACATCGTTTTACGTTGCTCAGGACCTCTCGTCAACGTACGGTCTTTGCCTGACTCGGGCGATCTGTGAATCCTCAGATATACGTCACCCCGTTATTGAGTTGCATCAGCCGAAAGAGGTAGCTAGAGCGGTAGCGTCCATGCTCATCAAGTCTCTTCATGAACGAGAGTGGGCTTCCGGGTTAAACGCTACGACGACCAGGTCATTCTTTCCTACCGTGCAGTCGGCCTCAATGCTTCTCTCTGCACAGCTGAACTGCCAGCTCTCTCAGATCCTGTCCGGCCACTCCGCACTCAACTCTCACCAATACCGCTTTAAATTTCGTTCTTCTCCCGCCTGCTCCTGTGGTGAGCCCCATGAGTCAATAGAGCACTTTCTATTTTATTGCATTTTGTTCAGCCAACCTAGGATCAGCTTCTCTGCAGCGTGTAGTGATTGCGAGCTACCCTGGCCCCCCTCACTCGACATCATCCCTACGCACCGGACCATTTGGACAGCAATGGTGCGATACATCTCTGCGACCAAAAGACTCAGGAAGACTTAACACACCCACAATTATTTGTATTTCTGTTGAATGTATAACACCTTGATAACAAATCGTCTTGTACGCCGTGTCGGCAGGAGCTGGGAGATCGACCGCACCATGTAATGACGGATGAGACTCTTCCCAGCTTCGGCTGTCGTGAGGCCAAAGACCCTTTATTGCTGTTCGATCTTTCCCTGTTTCCTACTCTGCATTTGTTTCCCTGCTATCAGACCGGGTTGGTTTCGACCTCGCCCTGTGCGACGGATGAGATTCCTCCGGTTTCTGTTTATAGTATACTTATTTGCTTATTTATGGTTGGTATCGCCGTGTCAGCAAGGACTGGGTAATCGACCGCACAATGTGTGACGGATGAGATTAGTACCAGTTTTGGCTGTCGTGAGGCCTGTAACATATTTTATGTTTGAGAGTTTTTCGCTCCTCCGCGTTCATTCGGGCTGGGCAGATCCGTTTGTTCTCAAACCAGCTTCGTGCGACAGATGAGAACATTCTGGTCTCTGACTCATTCAGTGTGTAGCTATACCTATTCACCTATGCGTCACGACATGTTGTATCCGCATTCGCGAAAATTGTCGAATTAAGTCACTGCATCTACCACCTGAACTCCTATTCACTCACATTCATCTTCATCTGTAATTTTATTCAAGATCGACCTCGCTGTAAATACAAAATGGCATTACTCCCGGTGGGAGCTACGCCTTAAATAAAAAAAAAAAAAAAATACAAGTATATTTGATCCTCTTTACATATAAAAGTTAAAACTCATGGTATCACAGTGTATTAACATTGAATACAAGTATATTTGATTCTTTTTACATGTAGAAGTATAAACTCATAATATAACAGTGTATTGACATTGAATACAATTATATTTGATCCTGTTTACATATAGAAGTAAAACTCATGGTTTAACAGTGTATTCACGTTGAATACAAGTATATTTGATTCTCTTTACATATAGGAGTTAAACCTCATGGGATCACAGTGTATTCACATTGAATACAAGTATATTTGATTCTGTTTACATGTAGAAGTATAAACTCATTATATAACAGTGTATTCACATTGAATACAAGTATATTTGATCCTGTTTACATAAAGAAGTAAAAACTCATGGTATCACAGTGTATTCACATTGAATACAAGAAAATTTTATTCTGTTTACATGTAGAAGTATAAACTCATAATATAACAGTGTATTGACATTGACTATAAGTATATTTGCCCCGGTTTACATAAAGAAGTAAAAACTCATGGTATAAGAGTGTAATCACATTAAATACAAGTATATTTGATTCTGTTTACATAAAGAAGTAAAAAGTCATGGTATCACAGTGTATTCACATTGAATACAAGTATATTTGATTCTGTTTACATGTAGAAGTATAAACTCATAATATTACAGTGTATTCACGTTGAATACAAGCATATTTGATCCTGTTTACATATAGAAGTCAAAACTCATAATATAACAGTGTATTCACATTGAATACAAGTATATTTGATTCTGTTTACATGTAGGAGTATAAACTCATAGTATGACAGTGTATTGACATTGAATATAAATATATTTGATCCTGTTTACATATAGAAGTAAAAATTCATGGTATAACAGTGTATTCACATTAAATACAAGTAGATTTGATTCTGTTTACATGTAGAAGTATAAACTCATAATATTACAGTGTATTCACGTTGAATACAAGCATATTTGATCCTGTTTACATATAGAAATAAAAACTCATAATATTACAGTGTATTCCCATTGAATACAAGTATATTTGATTCTGTTTACATGTAGAAGTATTAACTCATAATGTAACAGTGTATTCACATTGAATACAAGTATATTTGATCCTGTTTACATATAGAAGTAAAAACTCATGGTATCACAGTGTATTCACATCGAATACAAGTATATTTCATTCTGTTTACATGTAGAAGTATAAACTCATAATATAACAGTGTATTCACATTGAATACAAGTATATTTGATCCTGTTTACATATAGAAGTAAAAACACATGGTATAACAGTGTATTCACATTAAATACAAGTATATTTGATTCTGTTTACATGTAGAAGTATAAACTCATAATATGAAGTGTATTGACATTGAATACAAGTATATTTTATCCTGTTTACATATAGAAGTAAAAATTCATGGTATATCAGTGTATTCACGTTGAATACAAGAATATTTGATCCTGTTTACATGTAAAAGTATAAACTCATAATATAACAGTGTATTCACATTGAATACAAGTATATTGGATCCTGTTTACATATAGAAGTAAAAACTCATGGTATCACAGTGTACTCATTGATACAAGTATATTTGATTCGTTTACTATGAAGTATAAACTCATAATTACCGTGTATTTTTACGTATATTTGTCCTGTTTATATAGTTGGTTTTTATTATTGAAAAATCTTTTCTATAGAAGTTAAAACTCATGGTATCACAGTGTATTCACATTAAATACAAGTATATTTGATTCTGTTTACATGTAGAAGTATAAACTAATAATATAACAGTGTATTCACATTGAATATAAGTATATTTGATCCTGTTTACATATAGAAGAAAAAACTCATGGTATCACAGTGTACTCATATTGAATACAAGTATATTTGATTCTGTTTACATGTAGAAGTATGAACTCATAAATGAAGTGTATTGACATTGAATACAAGTATATTTGATCCTGTTTACATATAGAAGTAGAAATTCATGGTATAACAGTGTATTCACGTTGAATAAAAGAATATTTGATCCTGTTTACATAAAGAAGTAAAAACTCATAATATAACAGTGTATTCACATTGAATACAAGTATATTTGATTCTGTTTACATGTAGAAGTATAAACTCATAATATGAAGTGTATTGACATTGAATACAAGTATATTTCATCCTGTTTACATATAGAAGTAAAAATTCATGGTATAACAGTGTATTCACGTTGAATACAAGAATAATTGATCCTGTTTACATAAAGAAGTAAAAATTGAGAATTACCAGAGGGATCGCTCAGCGTTCCCGAAAGGTAATTATAATTATTCGAGAAGTAACGAGAGAGACCCTAAGGGTGTAGACGCTGTATTTTAGCTCTTTAAAGACTTTTCTTACCTCGCCCCCTGCAACCGCCCCCTCCGATCAGACGTTTTTTAGCGAATGAGTCGGACAACCGAGGAAAGGCAGGTAACCAAGTTGCAGGTACAAGGTAGCGAGGAAAGCAAAATAATAGTAATAATAAACCAACAACTTACCACATACAACAGAAACTGCCTGTAAGCAGGAAAAAACAAAAAACAGTGGATAAACAAGGACAGCAAACATAAAATTTCTCATATGGCAAAAAAACTGGTGACACCAGAAAAAAAGGCCAAAATAAACGAACACAAAGGAAAAGACTTGATTCCAGGTGAGAAGAAAAGACGGGAGCCGATCTTGTTTATCCATTGGGGACCCGGTTGTTATCTTGCTCCCCGCCTTTCTGGACGAGATTGAGACCTACAGGTTAATGAACAATCACAAATGTTGTACATGAATGGCGCACCACCTTAGTAACGACTAAGGGAGGGATGGGTGGGTATAGAGACCCTTAGGGTCTCTCTCGTTACTTCTCGTATAATTATAATTACCTTTCGGGATCGCTGAGCGATCCCTCTGGTAATTCTCAATTATACTTACGAAAGTAACCTACTTTCGACCCTAAGGGTGACTTCAAAGCAGGTTGGGCGCCAAATTCAAGCTGTCGAATTAAAAATGGTTGCGGCAACCGATGGAACTGAATTTCTCTTATAGAACTTGCTGAATGTAGATTCCCTAGCCCAATGACCAGCTTTAAGGATCGAATCCATTGACGCACCGGCAGCAAAAGCTTTCGAGGCCGCTGCCCCCCTCGTAGAGTGCGCAGAAAATATCGACGTATCTACTCCGGCGGCTGTGAGTGATGAACGTATCCATCCACTAAAAGTGTTCGGTGTAACATTACGATGTGACTTGTTGAACGAGACAAAAAGGGAGTTAATGTTTGAATAATTTCTAAATGGGGCGGTAGCGTCAACGTACGATCTAGCGGCGTCTACCGGGCAACATCCGAGGTCTAGTAGGGATGGGATAAGAATTGTTTGCAATGGTCCGCTGTGTTGGGCCTTTCTTGGTTTTAGTAACGAGAACTTCATATCACTATTTGAGAATATGACGGATGAAAAATTAATAGATGCTAGCTCCGACACCCGAAGAAGCGACGCTAAGGCCAACAAGACCGCTGTCTTACGGGATAGCATGGGCAAGGAAAGAGATCGGTTTTCTCCTAGGGATGCCATATAGACGATTACCACATTAGGATCCCACGACGAGTTGTATTTAGGTTTTGGCGGATTTAAATTATAGCAATCGTTCAGTAAACTTCTAACGAGCGGATGCGAGCCAATTGGATGGCCTTCGACCAGTGGAAGTGTTTTAGATAGCATCGACCGGTGCACGTTGATCGTGCTGTATGATTTTCCGGCCGCATGAAGCTCTGTTAAGAACTCGAGTACAAAAATTAAAGTAGTTGACAAGGGATTTTCATCCCGTTGAAGACACCAATTTGCCCAAGTTCGCCACGCCGACTCGTAGGTCGAAAGGGTTGATGCCCGATTGCCGGCCACGAGAAGGTTGACCAATGAATCCGAAAAGCCTTTCCCTCGCAAATTTTGCCGGACAATTTCCATGCGGCTAATTGCAGTGTGCCGGACTCCAGTAGCGGATGAGTCTCGCCTTTCGCTGACACCAACAGGTTGCTGGTTTGATGAAGAAGGCGAGGTGTATCGCACACCAGCTCTAAAAGAACCGGATATCAGGGTTGTGCCGGCCACACTGGACAAACCATTACAACATTAGCTTCTTCTCTCCTAATTTTCTCGAGACATTTTGAAATCATGGAAAAAGGGGGGAACACGTAACCCGAGAAGTCGTTCCAGTTCACTGAAAAAGCGTTAACCGCCATCGAGCCCGGTTGCGGTCGCCAAGAAACGTAGCGAGGTAATTGCGCATTCCAAAAAGATCCGAACAGATCAACATCCCTCGGCCAGATTCTATTTATATTATTAAAAACCTGTCAACTTAACATCCAATCGCTGGTGTCGGAGGTGGATCGGGATTCTCTATCAGCATCTATGTTCAGAACGCCCGCCAAATGAACTGCTTCTACCGAGAGTTCTCGTTGCTCACAAAAGGATGTAAGTAACTTAGCTATAGAAGTGAGCTCAGCGGACCTGGTCCCTCCCCATTTATTAATGTAGCATACTGCGGTAGAGTTGTCCAAAAATATTCTAACGGATAGACCGCGTGAACCTCCCACGAATGATTGTAGCGCGTAAAGGGCGCCCAAAAGTTCCAAACAATTGATATGTAATTCTTACTGGTCGACCGTCCATGGGCCACGAGTCGTAACGCCATTGCATATCGCCCCCCATCCGGAAAGCGAAGCATCTGAGTATATTTCAATATCAGGGTTTTTTGGGAAAAACACCTTCCCGTTCGTTAACTCTAAATTAACGATCCACCATTTTAAGTCGGCCTTAGTCTCAGTTGAAAGATTGCGCTCACTACTAAGATTACCATTTGCTCTTTTCGATTCCTCTAAATAAAAACGCTGCATGCTTCTGTAGTGTGAATGGGCGAAGAAAATGGTTGGGATGGCCCACTTATAGTTGCCCAAGATGGAAGCCATCTTACGCAAAGATATCCGTTTGGCGCCCAAAGCCTCCTCACACAACCTTTTTACCTCCCGAACCTAAACACTGGGCAGTGCAAATGACATTTTGGTAGAATCGACAATCATACCTAAGTATTCAATCACCTGGGTGGGGACGACTACGGACTTTTCCCAATTGATCATAAAACCTAAAGTTTGCAAAAGGTCTGACGTTTTCGTAAGATCAGTGCGAACCCCCCCTTCTGAAACGTTTAAAAGTAGAATGTCGTCGAGGAAAATAACTAACCTGAGTCCTTGTCGTCTCAGGAAGCCTACCACTACCTCCAGTAATTTGGTAAAAATACGAGGGGCAGGGGCAAGACCAAACGCCATGCAGCAAAACTCATAAATACGCCCCCGCCAAGCGAAGCGCAGATATTTTTGGTGAGAAACATGCACTGGGACCGTTAAGTATGCGTCCTTGAGATCCAGCTTGATAAACCAGTCCCCTTCTCTAACGAGAAACCGGACTGTTTCCAAGCTTTCCATTTTAAAGTGTTCATAATTAATGAACTTGTTGACAGGTTTCAGATTTACGATCGGCCGAAACCCCCCAGTTTTCTTTGGTACGCAAAAGAACGAGCACACAAAACCTATAGAATCACCTGCGATTTCGGAGATAGCTTTTTTATCTAACAGGTTGGCTACTTCAGCATCACAGACCGCCTGCATTTCCTCCGACATGGCTACGCAACATGGGGGAACGCGCTGCAATGGTTCTGAAATAAAATCAATTTTTACGCCTCTTGTTACCGTATCGAGCACCCAAGGGTCGTTAGTAAATGATGCCCATCGTTTAGAAAAATAACGCAATCTAGCACCGACTTTCGCCGTTTTAAGGACAGGAACAGGTGGGGAAAAATTGACTTGAGGAATTGACAATTCATACCTTCCTCTGGAGCTGCTGTGTCCGTGAACACCTCTCGGCTCGTTCCTCCCTCTGCCTCTGCCTCGAACTGCTGTGTGAAAATCGTCCCCATAATCTTAACCGGTACCCCCATATCTATGAACTGGTTGTACCGAACCATTCTAATTGGGTTTCGTCTCCCACGGAAAGCGGCAGCTGCCGCTTGATCATGTTTTGCCGAAGTCTCATCTTGGCTTGCTTCCTTAAGCATGAGACTCAGAAATTCGCCGGTAAAAAGGTGCTCGCGGGCCTCCTTTCCGGTAGTAAAGGCAGATTCGTCTTTAAGCAGATAGCTAACCCTGGGGTCTGTGGCGCTGACAACTGATTCTCTGCGCTTTCTTGAAATGTGCGCAAAGGCCCTACCCCACTGCTGCAAGGCGGCCTGTAGGGAACGGCGCAAACGAACACCTGCTGGTGTATCGTCCGTGGTAGCTGATACTCGCGAGTACAGATCGATCAGTGGTGGGCCGATGTCCATAATTTTCAATTGAGTTTTGATTAAGGTCTCCTCCATTGAGTTGACAGTCTTCAGGACGTTCTTCTCCTTCGCGCGTCTGCCCATCCACCCATCTAACTTCGGGGGTTTTAGAGAAAAATCCTCTTCTTCAAACCACAACGGAAATTCTTTCGATATCAGCTTAGACTGATCCGTTGACACACCAACCGCCAAAAGCGATGCAATCTCACGGCAAATTTCCTTGGGAACGATGGGAATAGAAAACGATTCTGCGTCTTGCGATGCTTAAACTAGTGGCTGCGGGGAAGGCGGTATTTCTAAGACGGTGCCCGTTTTTTCTGTGAAAGGCCCATTCGGCAAAGTTTCAGTAGACGGGTTTTCAAGGCAACCGGGGCGCCACGAACGTCCACGCTCCACCGTCTCCTCCTCTTCGTACCACTCGTCTGTTACCTCCTGCCTATCTCCATCGCAGTCTGAATCAACTTCAGCATAGCCGCTTGGGTAGGCGTAAGAATCGTCGTAATACTCCGAGTACTGGTGTGGCTCAAATCGCGTATCATATTACTGACCATAAGCATCACTCCTATCATAAAACTGAGATGACTCGTCGGCAAAACTAAAGTCTAATCTTCTTCTAGGTGATCTGCTACGAAAGTCAATACGATCACGTTGAAGCTGGCGCTCGTGCCACGCGCGCTCTCTAAATTCGCAGTCCCTGAAAAACTGATCACGTTGGCGATCACCTTCGTAACTGAAGGGAACTTGCTCGTTAAAATAGTAGCGAAAATTTCTCGAATCACCACGTGGGCCAAGCCCCGAACGAGGGAAATTTTGCGACATACTTTGACAAGAGCTAAAAACCGTCTGATCGGAGGGGGCGGTTGCAAGGGGCGAGGTAAGAAAAGTCTTTAAAGAGCTAAAATACAGCGTCTACACCCTTAGGGTCGAAAGTAGGTTACTTTCGTAAGTATAACTCATAATATAACAGTGTATTCACATTGAATACAAGTATATTTGATTCTGTTCACATGTAGAAGTATAAACTCATAATAAAACAGTGTATCCACATTGAATACAAGTATATTTGATTCTGTTTACATGTAGAAGTATAAAATCATAATATAACAGTGTATTCACATTGAATACAAGTATATTTGATTCTCTTTACTTGTAGAAGTATAAACTCATAATATAACAGTGTATTCACATGGAATACAAGTATATTTGATCCTGTTTACATATAGAAGTAAAAATTCATGGTATAACAGTGTATTAACGTTGAATACAAGAATATTTGATCCTGTTTACATAAAGAAGTAAAAACTCATTGTATCACAGTGTATTCACATTGAATACAAGTATATTTGACTCTGTTTACATGTAGAAGTATAAACTCATAATATAACAGTGTATTCACATTGAATACAAGTATATTTGATTCTGTTTACATGTAGAAGTATAAACTCATAATATAACAGTGTATTCACATTGAATACAAGTATATTTGATCCTGTTTAAATATAGAAGTAAAAACTCATGGTATCACAGTGTATTCACATTGAATACAAGTATATTTGATTCTGTTTACATGTAGAAGTATAAACTCATAATATAACAGTGTATTCACATTGAATACAAGTATATTTGATCCTGTTTATATATAGAAGTAAAAAAACATGGTATAACAGTGTATTCACATTAAATACAAGTATATTTGATTCTGTTTACATGTAGAAGTATAAACTCATAATATGACAGTGTATTGACATTGAATACAAGTATATTTGATCCTGTTTACATATAGAAGTAAAAATTCATGGTATAACAGTGTATTCACGTTGAATACAAGAATATTTGATCCTGTTTACATAAAGAAGTAAAAACTCATAATATAACAGTGTATTCACATTGAATACAAGTATATTTGATTCTGTTTAAATGTAGAAGTTTAAACTCATAGTATAACAGTGTATTCACATTGAATACAACTATATTTGATTCTGTTTACATGTAGAAGTATAAACTCATAATATAACAATGTATTCACATTGAATACAAGTATATTTGATCATGTTTACATTTAGAAGTAAAAACTCATGGTATCACAGTGTGTTCACATTGAATACAAGTATATTTGATCCTCTTTACATATAAAAGTTAAAACTCATGGTATTACAGAGTATTCACATTGAATACAAGTATATTTGATTTTTTTTTCATGTAGAAATATAAACTCATAATATAACAGTGTATTCACATTGAATACAAGTATATTTGATTCTGTTTACATGTAGAAGTATAAACTCATAATATAACAGTGTATTCACATTGAATACAAGTATATTTGATCCTGTTTACATATAGAAGTAAAAACTCATGGTATCACAGTGTATTCACATTGAATACAAGTATATTTGATTCTGTTTACATGTAGAAGTATAAACTCATAATATAACAGTGTATTCACATTGAATACAAGTATATTTGATCCTGTTTACATATAGAAGTAAAAACACATGGTATAACAGTGTATTCACATTAAATACAAGTATATTTGATTCTGTTTACATGTAGAAGTATAAACTCATAATATGAAGTGTATTGACATTAAATACAAGTATATTTGATCCTGTTTACATATAGAAGTAAAAATTCATGGTATAACAGTGTTTTCACGTTGAATACAAGAATAATTGATCCTGTTTACATAAAGAAGTAAAAACTCATAATATAACAGTGTATTCACATTGAATACAAGTAAATTTGATTCTGTTTACATGTAGAAGTATAAACTCATAATATAACAGTGTATTCACATTGAATACAAGTATATTTGATTCTGTTTACATGTAGAAGTATAAAATCATAATATAACAGTGTATTCACATTAAATACAAGTATATTTAATCCTGTTTACATAAAGAAGTAAAAACTCATGGTATAACAGTGTATTCACATTGAATACAAGTATATTTGATTCTGTTTACATGTAGAAGTATAAACTCATAATATAATAGTGTATTCACATTTAATACAAGTATATTTGATTCTCTTTACTTGTAGAAGTATAAACTCATAATATAACAGTGTATTCACATTGAATACAAGTATATTTGATCCTGTTTATATATAGAAGTAAAAATTCATGGTATAACAGTGTATTCACGTTGAATACAAGAATATTTGATCCTGTTTACATAAAGAAGTAAAAACTCATAATATAACAGTGTATTCACATTGAATACAAGTATATTTGATTCTGTTTACATGTAGAAGTATAAACTCATAATATAACAGTGTATTCACATTGAATACAAGTATATTTGATCCTGTTTACATATAGAAGTAAAAACTCATGGTATCACAGTGTATTCACATTGAATACAAGTATATTTGATTCTGTTTACATGTAGAAGTATAAACTCATAATATAACAGTGTATTCACATTGAATACAAGTACATTTAATCCTGTTTACATATAGAAGTAAAAACACATGGTATAACAGTGTATTCACATTAAATACAAGTATATTTGATTCTGTTTACATGTAGAAGTATAAACTCATAATATGAAGTGTATTGACATTGAATACAAGTATATTTGATCCTGTTTACATATAGAAGTAAAAATTCATGGTATAACAGTGTATTCACGTTGAATACAAGAATAATTGATCCTGTTTACACAAAGAAGTAAAAACTCATAATATAACAGTGTATTCACATTATATACAAGTATATTTGATTCTGTTTACATGTAGAAGTATAAACTCATAATATAACAGTGTATTCACATTTAATACAAGTATATTTGATTCTCTTTACTTGTAGAAGTATAAACTCATAATATAACAGTGTATTCACATTGAATACACGTATATTTGATCCTGTTTATATATAGAAGTAAAAATTCAAGGTATAACAGTGTATTCACGTTGAATACAAGAATATTTGATCCTGTTTACATAAAGAAGTAAAAACTCATGGTATCACAGTGTATTCACATTGAATACAAGTATATTTGACTCTGTTTACATGTAGAAGTATAAACTCATAATATAACAGAGTATTCACATTCAAAACACGTATATTTGATTCTGTTTACATGTAGAAGAATAAACTCATAATATAACAGTGTATTCACATTAAATACAAGTATATTTGATCCTGTTTAAATATAGAAGTAAAAACTAATGGTATCACAGTGTATTCACATTGAATACAAGTATATTTGATTCGGTTTACATGTAGAAGTATAAACTCATAATATAACAGTGTATTCACATTGAATACAAGTATATTTGATCCTGTTTACATATAGAAGTAAAAAAACATGGTATAACAGTGTATTCACATTAAATACAAGTATATTTGATTCTGTTTACATGTAGAAGTATAAACTCATAATATGAAGTGTATTGACATTGAATACAAGTATATTTGATCCTGTTTACATATAGAAGTAAAAATTCATGGTATAACAGTGTATTTATGTTGAATACAAGAATATTTGATTCTGTTTACATATAGAAGGAAAAACTCATGGTAAAACAGTGTATTCACATTGAATACAAGTATATTTGATTCTGTTTAAATGTTGAAGTTTAAACTCATAGTATAACAGTGTATTCACATTGAATACAACTAAATTTGATTCTGTTTACATGTAGAAGTATAAACTCATAATATAACAATGTATTCACATTGAATACAAGTATATTTGATCATGTTTACATTTAGAAGTAAAAACTCATGGTATCACAGAGTATTCACATTGAATACAAGTATATTTGATTCTGTTTTCATGTAGAAGTAAAAACACGTGGTATAACAGTGTATTCACATTAAATACAAGTATGTTTGATTCTGTTTACATGTAGAAGTATAAACTAATAATATGAAGTGTATTGACATTGAATCCAAGTATATTTGATCCTGTTTACATATAGAAGTAAAAATTCATGGTATAACAGTGTATTCACGTTGAATACAAGAATATTCGATCCTGTTTACATAAAGAAGTAAAAACTCATAATATAACAGTGTATTCACATTGAATACAAGTATATTTGATTCTGTTTACATGTAGAAGTATAAACTCATAATATAACAGTGTATTCACATTGAATACAAGTATATTTGATCCTGTTTACATATAGAAGTAAAAACTCATGGTATCACAGTGTATTCACATTGAATACAAGTATATTTGATTCTGTTTACATGTAGAAGTATAAACTCATAATATAACAGTGTATTCACATGGAATACAAGTATATTTGATCATGTTTACATTTAGAAGTAAAAACTCATGGTATCACAGAGTATTCACATTGAATACAAGTATATTTGATTCTGTTTACATGTCGAAGTAAAAACACATGGTATAACAGTGTATTCACATTAAATACAAGTATGTTTGATTCTGTTTACATGTAGAAGTATAAACTAATAATATGAAGTGTATTGACATTGAATCCAAGTATATTTGATCCTGTTTACATATAGAAGTAAAAATTTATGGTATAACAGTGTATTCACGTTGAATACAAGAATATTCGATCCTGTTTACATAAAGAAGTAAAAACTCATAATATAACAGTGTATTCACATTGAATACAAGTATATTTGATCCTGTTTACATAAAGAAGTAAAAACTCATGGTATAACAGTGTATTCACATTGAATACAAGTATATTTGATTCTCTTTACATGTAGAAGTATAAACTCATAATATAACAGTGTATTCACTTTGAATACAATTATATTTGATCCTGTTTACATATAGAAGTAAAAACAAATGGTATAACAGTGTATTCACATTAAATACAAGTATATTTGATTCAGTTTACATGTAGAAGCATAAACTCATAATATAACAGTCTATTCACATTGAATACAAGTATATTTGATCCTGTTTACATATAGAAGTAAATACTCATGGTATAACAGTGTATTCACGTTTAATACAAGTATATTTGATCCTCTTTACATATAGGAGTTAAAACTCATGGTATCTCAGTGTATTCACATTGAATAAAATTATATTTGATTCTGTTTACATGTAGAAGTATAAACTCATAATATAACAGTGTATTCACATTGAATACAAGTATATTTGATCCTATTTACATATAGAAGTAAAAACACATGGTATAACAGTGTATTCACATTAAATACAAGTATATTTGATGCTGTTTACATATAGAAGTAAAAATTCATGGTATAACAGTGTATTCACGTAGAATACAAGAATATTTGATCCTGTTTACATAAAGAAGAAAAAACTCATGGTATCACATTGTATTCACATTGAATACAAGTATATTTGATTTTGTTTACATGTAGAAGTATAAACTTATTATATAACAGTGTATTCACATTGAATACAAGTATATTTTATTCTGTTAACATGTAGAAGTATAAACTCATAATATAACCGTGTATTCACATTGAATACAAGTATATTTGATCCTGTTTACATAAAGAAGTATAAATTCATAATATAACAGTGTAATCACATTGAATACAAGTATATTTGATCCTGTTTACATATAGAAGTAAAAACTCATGGTATAACAGTGTTTTCACATTGACTTCATGTATATTTGATTCTGTTTACATGTAGAAGTATTAACTCATACTATAACAGTGTTTTCACATTGAATACAAGTAAATTTGATCCTGTTTACATATAGAAGTAGAAACTCATGGAATCACAGTGTATTCACATTGAATAAAAGTATATTTGATCCTCTTTACATCAAGAAGTTAAAACTCATGGTATCACAGTGTATTCACATTGAATACAAATATATTTGATTCTGTTTACATGTAGAAATATAAACTCATAATATGACAGTGTATTCACATTGAATACAAGTATATTTGATCCTGTTTACATATAGAAGTAATAACTCATGGTGTAACAGTGTATTCACCTTGAATACAAGAATATTTGATCCTCTTACATATAGAAGTTAAAACTCATGGTATCACAGTGTATTCACATTGAAAACAAGTATATTTGATTCTGTTTACATGTAGAAGTATAAACTCATGATATAACAGTGTATTCACATTGAATACAAGTATATTTGATCCTGTTTACATAAAGAAGTAAAAACTCATGGTGTAACAGTGTATTCACATTGAATACAAGTATATTTGATTCTGTTTACATGTAGAAGTATAAACTCATAATATAACAGTGTATTCACATTGAATACAAGTATATTTGATTTTGTTTACATGTAGAAGTATAAACTCATAATATAACAGTGTATTCACATTGAATACAAGTATATTTGATCCTGTTTACATATAGAAGTAAAAACTCATGGTATAACAGTGTATTCACATTGAATACAAGTATATTTGATCCCTTTACATATTGAAGTTAAAACTCATGGTATCACAGTGTAGGGTCAATCCGCGCGGATTTGACAAATCCGATGCGCGACCAAAACTCGGATTTCGTTGAAATTTGGTAAGTGAATCAACAAATGTGTTTAAAATTTATTGGCCAAAGGATTTTTTTTTGCGCAATTAGGGAAAAAGTTACAGCAAAATGAAAATCAGATTTTTTCATTTTGCCGTAACTTAGGATTTTTTCCGCGTTTTCATTTTTATTTATTTAAGACTAGTTTTTATTTCTCTATTGAATTTTAAATAAGTACGTCTTATTCAGTTTTTCACGCTCTTTTTAATGGTATTTTTTTGTTTCAAAATTTTTAAATTTAATTACGTTATTTAACTTTTAAATGTTCAGAGTGTGTCTTACAAAAGTAGACCTGAACAGATTCGCTTCTGAGATTCATAGTGCCGATTTAATTGTTTGAAATCTCCCTATTTTGATGTAAAATATTGGCTTCGGCGGCCATTTTCACTCATCCCTTTTCCCTGTCTCCCCTTTTTGACCAATCCGCCAAGACCGCCTGGGGTAGTCATGGTCAAAAACTCACTGTTATACCATGAGTTTTTACTTCTATATGTAAACAGCATCAAATATACTTGTATTCAATGTGAATACACTGTTATACCATTAGTTTTTACTTCTATATGTAAACTGCATGGAATATACTTGTATTCAATGTGAATACACTGTTATACCATGAGTTTTTAGTTCTATATGTAAACAGCATCAAATATACTTGTATTCAATGTGAATACACTGTTATACCATGAGTTTTTACTTCTTTATGTAAACTGCATGGAATATACTTGTATTCAATGTGAATACACTGTTATACCATGAGTTTTTACTTCTATATGTAAATTGCATGGAATATACTTGTATTCAATGTAAATACACTGTTATTCCATGAGTTTTTACTTCTATCTGTAAACTGCATGGAATATACTTGTATTCAATGTGAATACACTGTTATACCATGAGTTTTTACTTTTATATGTAAACTGCATGGAATATACTTGTATTCAATGTGAATACACTGTTATACTATGAGTTTTACTTCTATATGTAAACATCATCAAATATACTTGTATTCAATGTGAATACACTGTTATACCATGAGTTTTTACTTCTATATGTAAACTGCATCAAATATACTTGTATTCAATGTGAATACACTGTTATACCATGAGTTTTTACTTCTATATGTAAACTGCATGGAATATACTTGTATTCAATGTAAATACACTGTTATACCATGAGTTTTTACTTCTATATGTAAACTGCATGGAATATACTTGTATTCAATGTGAATACACTGTTATACCATGAGTTTTTACTTCTATATGTAAACTGCATGGAATATACTTGTATTCAATGTGAATACACTGTTATACCATGAGTTTTTACTTCTATATGTAAACAGCATCAAATATACTTGTATTCAATATGAATACACTGTTATACCATGAGTTTTTAGTTCTATATGTAAACAGCATCAAATATACTTGTATTCAATGTGAATACACTGTTATACCATAAGTTTTTACTTCTATATGTAAACTGCATGGAAAATACTTGTATTCAATGTTAATACACTGTTATACCATGAGTTTTTACTTCTATATGTAAACTGCATGGAATATACTTGTATTCAATGTGAATACACTGTTATACCATGAGTTTTTACTTCTATATGTAAACAGCATCAAATCTACTTGTATTCAATGTGAATACACTGTTATACCACGAGTTTTTACTTCTATATGTAAATAGCATCAAATATACTTGTATTCAATGTGAATACAGTGTTATACCATGAGTTTTTACTTCTATATGTAAACAGCGTCAAATATACTTGTATTCAATGTGAATACACTGATATACCACGAGTTTTTACTTCTATATGTAAACAGCATCAAATATACTTGTATTCAATGTGAATACACTGTTATACCATGAGTTTTTACTTCTATCTGTAAACTGCATGGAATATACTTGTATTCAATGTAAATACACTGTTATACCATGAGTTTTTACTTCTATATGTAAACTGCATGGAATATACTTGTATTCAATTTGAATACACTGTTATACCATGAGTTTTTACTTCTATATGTAAACTGCATGGAATATACTTGTATTCAATGTGAATACACTGTTATACCATGAGTTTTTACTTCTATATGTAAACAGCATCAAATATACTTGTATTCAATATGAATACACTGTTATACCATGAGTTTTTAGTTCTATATGTAAACAGCATGGAATATACTTGTATTCAATGTGAATACACTGTTATACCATGAGTTTTTACTTCTATATGAAAACTGCATGGAATATACTTGTATTCAATGTAAATACACTGTTATACCCAGAGTTTTTACTTCTATATGTATACTGCATGGAATATACTTGTATTCAATATGAATACACTGTTATACCATGAGTTTTACTTCTATATGTAAACATCATCAAATATACTTGTATTCAATGTGAATACACTGTTATACCATGAGTTTTTACTTCTATATGTAAACTGCATGGAAAATACTTGTATTCAATGTTAACACACTGTTATACCATGAGTTTTTACTTCTATATGTAAACTGCATGGAATATACTTGTATTCAATGTGAATACACTGTTATACCATGAGTTTTTACTTCTATATGTAAACAGCATCAAATCTACTTGTATTCAATGTGAATACACTGTTATACCATGAGTTTTTACTTCTATATGTAAATAGCATCAAATATTCTTGTATTCAATGTGAATACAGTGTTATACCATGAGTTTTTACTTCTATATGTAAACAGCGTCAAATATACTTGTATTCAATGTGAATACACTGTTATACCACGAGTTTTTACTTCTATATGTAAATAGCATCAAATATACTTGTATTCAATGTGAATACACTGTTATACCATGGGTTTTTACTTTTATATGTAAACTGCATGGAAAATACTTGTATTCAATGTGAATACACTGTTATACCATGAGTTTTTATTTCTATATGTAAACAGCATCAAATATACTTGTATTCAATGTGAATACACTGTTATACCATGAGTTTTTACTTCTATATGTAAACAGCATCAAATATACTTGTATTCAATGTGAATACACTGTTATACCATGAGTTTTTACTTCTATATGTAAACTGCATGGAATATACTTGTATTCAATGTGAATACACTGTTATACCATGAGTTTTTACTTCTATATGTAAACAGCATCAAATATACTTGTATTCAATGTGAATACACTGTTATACCATGAGTTTTTACTTCTATATGTATACTGCATCAAATATACTTGCATGTAATGTGAATACACTGTTATACCATGAGTTTTTACTTCTATATGTAAACTGCATGGAATATACTTGTATTCAATGTGAATACACTGTTATACCATGAGTTTTTACTTCTATATGTAAACAGCATCAAATATACTTGTATTCAATGTGAATACACTGTTATACCATGAGTTTTTACTTCTATATGTAAACTGCATGGAAAATACTTGTATTCAATGTTAATACACTGTTATACCATGAGTTTTTACTTCTATATGTAAACTGCATGGAATATACTTGTATTCAATGTGAATACACTGTTATACCATGAATTTTTACTTCTATATGTAAACTGCATGGAATATACTTGTATTCAATGTGAATACACTGTTATACCATGAGTTTTTACTTCTATATGAAAACTGCATGGAATATACTTGTATTCAATGTAAATACACTGTTATACCCTGAGTTTTTACTTCTATATGTATACTGCATGGAATATACTTGTATTCAATATGAATACACTGTTATACCATGAGTTTTACTTCTATATGTAAACATCATCAAATATACTTGTATTCAATGTGAATACACTGTTATACCATGAGTTTTTACTTCTATATGTAAACAGCATCAAATATACTTGTATTCAATATGAATACACTGTTATACCATGAGTTTTTAGTTCTATATGTAAACAGCATCAAATATACTTGTATTCAATGTGAATACACTGTTATACCATGAGTTTTTACTTCTATATGTAAACTGCATGGAATATACTTGTATTCAATGTTAATACACTGTTATACCATGAGTTTTTACTTCTATATGTAAACTGCATGGAATATACTTGTATTCAATGTAAATACACTGTTATTCCATGAGCTTTTACTTCTATATGTAAACTGCATGGAATATACTTGTATTCAATGTGAATACACTGTTATACCATGGGTTTTTACTTTTATATGTAAACTGCATGGAATATACTTGTATTCAATGTGAATACACTGTTATACCATGAGTTTTTACTTCTATATGTAAACAGCATCAAATCTACTTGTATTCAATGTGAATACACTGTTATACCATGAGTTTTTACTTCTATATGTAAATAGCATCAAATATACTTGTATTCAATGTGAATACAGTGTTATACCATGAGTTTTTACTTCTATATGTAAACAGCGTCAAATATACTTGTATTCAATGTGAATACACTGTTATACCACGAGTTTTTACTTCTATATGTAAATAGCATCAAATATACTTGTATTCAATGTGAATACACTGTTATACCATGGGTTTTTACTTTTATATGTAAACTGCATGGAAAATACTTGTATTCAATGTGAATACACTGTTATACCATGAGTTTTTATTTCTATATGTAAACAGCATCAAATATACTTGTATTCAATGTGAATACACTGTTATACCATGAGTTTTTACTTCTATATGTAAACAGCATCAAATATACTTGTATTCAATGTGAATACACTGTTATACCATGAGTTTTTACTTCTATATGTAAACTGCATGGAATATACTTGTATTCAATGTGAATACACTGTTATACCATGAGTTTTTACTTCTATATGTAAACAGCATCAAATATACTTGTATTCAATGTGAATACACTGTTATACCATGAGTTTTTACTTCTATATGTATACTGCATCAAATATACTTGCATGTAATGTGAATACACTGTTATACCATGAGTTTTTACTTCTATATGTAAACTGCATGGAATATACTTGTATTCAATGTGAATACACTGTTATACCATGAGTTTTTACTTCTATATGTAAACAGCATCAAATATACTTGTATTCAATGTGAATACACTGTTATACCATGAGTTTTTACTTCTATATGTAAACTGCATGGAAAATACTTGTATTCAATGTTAATACACTGTTATACCATGAGTTTTTACTTCTATATGTAAACTGCATGGAATATACTTGTATTCAATGTGAATACACTGTTATACCATGAATTTTTACTTCTATATGTAAACTGCATGGAATATACTTGTATTCAATGTGAATACACTGTTATACCATGAGTTTTTACTTCTATATGAAAACTGCATGGAATATACTTGTATTCAATGTAAATACACTGTTATACCCTGAGTTTTTACTTCTATATGTATACTGCATGGAATATACTTGTATTCAATATGAATACACTGTTATACCATGAGTTTTACTTCTATATGTAAACATCATCAAATATACTTGTATTCAATGTGAATACACTGTTATACCATGAGTTTTTACTTCTATATGTAAACAGCATCAAATATACTTGTATTCAATATGAATACACTGTTATACCATGAGTTTTTAGTTCTATATGTAAACAGCATCAAATATACTTGTATTCAATGTGAATACACTGTTATACCATGAGTTTTTACTTCTATATGTAAACTGCATGGAATATACTTGTATTCAATGTTAATACACTGTTATACCATGAGTTTTTACTTCTATATGTAAACTGCATGGAATATACTTGTATTCAATGTAAATACACTGTTATTCCATGAGCTTTTACTTCTATATGTAAACTGCATGGAATATACTTGTATTCAATGTGAATACACTGTTATACCATGGGTTTTTACTTTTATATGTAAACTGCATGGAATATACTTGTATTCAATGTGAATACACTGTTATACCATGAGTTTTTATTTCTTTATGTAAACAGCATCAAATATACTTGTATTCAATGTGAATACACTGTTATACCATGAGTTTTTACTTCTATATGTAAACAGCATCAAATATACTTGTATTCAATGTGAATACACTGTTATACCATGAGTTTTTACTTCTATATGTAAACTGCATGGAATATACTTGTATTCAATGTGAATACACTGTTATACCATGAGTTTTTACTTCTATATGTAAACAGCATCAAATATACTTGTATTCAATGTGAATACACTGTTATACCATGAGTTTTTACTTCTATATGTAAACAGCATCAAATATACTTGTATTCAATGTGAATACACTGTTATACCACGAGTTTTTACTTCTATATGTAAACAGCATGAAATATACTTGTATTCAATGTGAATACACTGTTATACCATGAATTTTTACTTCTATATGTAAACTGCATGGAATATACTTGTATTCAATGTGAATACACTGTTATACCATGAGTTTTTACTTCTATATGTAAACTGCATGGAATATACTTGTATTCAATGTAAATACACTGTTATACCCTGAGTTTTTACTTCTATATGTATACTGCATGGAATATACTTGTATTCAATATGAATACACTGTTATACCATGAGTTTTACTTCTATATGTAAACATCATCAAATATACTTGTATTCAATGTGAATACACTGTTATACCATGAGTTTTTACTTCTATATGTAAACTGCATCAAATATACTTGTATTCAATGTGAATACACTGTTATACCATGAGTTTTTACTTCTATATTTAAACTGCATGGAATATACTTGTATTCAATGTAAATACACTGTTATACCATGAGTTTTTACTTCTATATGTAAACTGCATGGAATATACTTGTATTCAATGTGAATACACTGTTATACCATGAGTTTTTACTTCTATATGTAAACTGCATGGAATATACTTGTATTCAATGTGAATACACTGTTATACCATGAGTTTTTACTTCTATATGTAAACAGCATCAAATATACTTGTATTCAATGTGAATACACTGTTATACCATGAGTTTTTAGTTCTATATGTAAACAGCATCAAATATACTTGTATTCAATGTGAATACACTGTTATACCATGAGTTTTTACTTCTTTATGTAAACTGCATGGAATATACTTGTATTCAATGTGAATACACTGTTATACCATGAGTTTTTACTTCTATATGTAAACTGCATGGAATATACTTGTATTCAATGTAAATACACTGTTATACCATGAGTTTTTACTTCTATATGTAAACTGCATGGAATATACTTGTATTCAATGTGAATACACTGTTATACCATGAGTTTTTACTTCTATATGTAAACATCATCAAATATACTTGTATTCAATGTGAATACACTGTTATACCATGAGTTTTTACTTCTATATGTAAACTGCATCAAATATACTTGTATTCAATGTGAATACACTGTTATACCATGAGTTTTTACTTCTATATGTAAACTGCATGGAATATACTTGTATTCAATGTAAATACACTGTTATACCATGAGTTTTTACTTCTATATGTAAACTGCATGGAATATACTTGTATTCAATGTGAATACACTGTTATACCATGAGTTTTTACTTCTATATGTAAACTGCATGGAATATACTTGTATTCAATGT
Organism: Daphnia magna; assembly: GCF_020631705.1. NCBI lineage: Eukaryota > Metazoa > Arthropoda > Branchiopoda > Diplostraca > Daphniidae > Daphnia > Daphnia magna. Next base: position 5,412,217 of record NC_059187.1, read on the forward strand.
GAATACACTGTTATACCATGAGTTTTTACTTCTATATGTAAACAGCATCAAATATACTTGTATTCAATGTGAATACACTGTTATACCATGAGTTTTTACTTCTATATGTAAACAGCATCAAATATACTTGTATTCAATGTGAATACACTGTTATACCATGAGTTTTTACTTCTATATGTAAACAGCATCAAATATACTTGTATTCAATGTGAATACACTGTTATACCATGAGTTTTTACTTCTATATGTAAACAGCATCAAATATACTTGTATTCAATGTGAATACACTGTTATACCATGAGTTTTTACTTCTATATGTAAACAGCATCAAATATACTTGTATTCAATGTGAATACACTGTTATACCATGAGTTTTTACTTCTATATGTAAACAGCATCAAATATACTTGTATTCAATGTGAATACACTGTTATACCATGAGTTTTTACTTCTATATGTAAACTGCATGGAATATACTTGTATTCAATGTGAATACACTGTTATACCATGAGTTTTTACTTCTATATGTAAACTGCATGGAATATACTTGTATTCAATGTGAATACACTGTTATACCATGAGTTTTTACTTCTATATGTAAACTGCATGGAATATACTTGTATTCAATGTGAATACACTGTTATACCATGAGTTTTTACTTCTATATGTAAACAGCATCAAATATACTTGTATTCAATGTGAATACACTGTTATACCATGAGTTTTTAGTTCTATATGTAAACAGCATCAAATATACTTGTATTCAATGTGAATACACTGTTATACCATGAGTTTTTACTTCTATATGTAAACTGCATGGAATATACTTGTATTCAATGTGAATACACTGTTATACCATGAGTTTTTACTTCTATATGTAAACTGCATGGAATATACTTGTATTCAATGTGAATACACTGTTATACCCATGAGTTTTTACTTCTATATGTAAACTGCATGGAATATACTTGTATTCAATGTGAATACACTGTTATACCATGGGTTTTTACTTCTATATGTAAACTGCATGGAATATACTTGTATTCAATGTGAATACACTGTTATACCATGAGTTTTTACTTCTATATGTAAACTGCATGGAATATACTTGTATTCAATGTGAATACACTGTTATACCATGAGTTTTTACTTCTATATGTAAACAGCATCAAATATACTTCTATTCAATGTGAATACACTGTTATACCATGAGTTTTTAGTTCTATATGTAAACAGCATCAAATATACTTGTATTCAATGTGAATACACTGTTATACCATGAGTTTTTACTTCTATATGTAAACAGCATCAAATATACTTGTATTCAATGTGAATACACTGTTATACCATGAGTTTTTACTTCTATATGTAAACTGCATCAAATATACTTGTATTCAATGTGAATACACTGTTATACCATGAGTTTTTACTTCTATATGTAAACAGCATCAAATATACTTGTATTCAATGTGAATACACTGTTATACCATGAGTTTTTACTTCTATATGTAAACAGCATCAAATATACTTGTATTCAATGTGAATACACTGTTATACCATGAGTTTTTACTTCTATATGTAAACTGCATCAAATATACTTGTATTCAATGTGAATACACTGTTATACCATGAGTTTTTACTTCTATATGTAAACTGCATGGAATATACTTGTATTCAATGTGAATACACTGTTATACCATGAGTTTTTACTTCTATATGTAAACTGCATGGAATATACTTGTATTCAATGTGAATACACTGTTATACCATGAGTTTTTACTTCTATATGTAAACTGCATGGAATATACTTGTATTCAATGTGAATACACTGTTATACCATGAGTTTTTACTTCTATATGTAAACAGCATCAAATATACTTGTATTCAATGTGAATACACTGTTATACCATGAGTTTTTACTTCTATATGTAAACAGCATCAAATATACTTGTATTCAATGTGAATACACTGTTATACCATGAGTTTTTACTTCTATATGTAAACAGCATCAAATATACTTGTATTCAATGTGAATACACTGTTATACCATGAGTTTTTACTTCTATATGTAAACAGCATCAAATATACTTGTATTCAATGTGAATACACTGTTATACCATGAGTTTTTACTTCTATATGTAAACAGCATCAAATATACTTGTATTCAATGTGAATACACTGTTATACCATGAGTTTTTACTTCTATATGTAAACAGCATCAAATATACTTGTATTCAATGTGAATACACTGTTATACCATGAGTTTTTACTTCTATATGTAAACTGCATGGAATATACTTGTATTCAATGTGAATACACTGTTATACCATGAGTTTTTACTTCTATATGTAAACTGCATGGAATATACTTGTATTCAATGTGAATACACTGTTATACCATGAGTTTTTACTTCTATATGTAAACTGCATGGAATATACTTGTATTCAATGTGAATACACTGTTATACCATGAGTTTTTACTTCTATATGTAAACAGCATCAAATATACTTGTATTCAATGTGAATACACTGTTATACCATGAGTTTTTACTTCTATATGTAAACAGCATCAAATATACTTGTATTCAATGTGAATACACTGTTATACCATGAGTTTTTACTTCTATATGTAAACTGCATGGAATATACTTGTATTCAATGTGAATACACTGTTATACCATGAGTTTTTACTTCTATATGTAAACTGCATGGAATATACTTGTATTCAATGTGAATACACTGTTATACCATGAGTTTTTACTTCTATATGTAAACTGCATGGAATATACTTGTATTCAATGTGAATACACTGTTATACCATGAGTTTTTACTTCTATATGTAAACTGCATCGAATATACTTGTATTCAATGTGAATACACTGTTATACCATGAGTTTTTACTTCTATATGTAAACTGCATGGAATATACTTGTATTCAATGTGAATACACTGTTATACCATGAGTTTTTACTTCTATATGTAAACAGCATCAAATATACTTGTATTCAATGTGAATACACTGTTATACCATGAGTTTTTACTTCTATATGTAAACAGCATCAAATATACTTGTATTCAATGTGAATACACTGTTATACCATGAGTTTTTACTTCTATATGTAAACAGCATCAAATATACTTGTATTCAATGTGAATACACTGTTATACCATGAGTTTTTACTTCTATGTATGTAAACTGCATCAAATATACTTGTATTCAATGTGAATACACTGTTATACCATGAGTTTTTACTTCTATATGTAAACAGCATCAAATATACTTGTATTCAATGTGAATACACTGTTATACCATGAGTTTTTACTTCTATATGTAAACTGCATGGAATATACTTGTATTCAATGTGAATACACTGTTATACCATGAGTTTTTACTTCTATATGTAAACTGCATCGAATATACTTGTATTCAATGTGAATACACTGTTATACCATGAGTTTTTACTTCTATATGTAAACTGCATGGAATATACTTGTATTCAATGTGAATACACTGTTATACCATGAGTTTTTACTTCTATATGTAAACTGCATGGAATATACTTGTATTCAATGTGAATACACTGTTATACCATGAGTTTTTACTTCTATATGTAAACAGCATCAAATATACTTGTATTCAATGTGAATACACTGTTATACCATGAGTTTTTACTTCTATATGTAAACTGCATGGAATATACTTGTATTCAATGTGAATACACTGTTATACCATGAGTTTTTACTTCTATATGTAAACAGCATCAAATATACTTGTATTCAATGTGAATACACTGTTATACCATGAGTTTTTACTTCTATATGTAAACAGCATCAAATATACTTGTATTCAATGTGAATACACTGTTATACCATGAGTTTTTACTTCTATATGTAAACTGCATGGAATATACTTGTATTCAATGTGAATACACTGTTATACCATGAGTTTTTACTTCTATATGTAAACTGCATGGAATATACTTGTATTCAATGTGAATACACTGTTATACCATGAGTTTTTACTTCTATATGTAAACAGCATCAAATATACTTGTATTCAATGTGAATACACTGTTATACCATGAGTTTTTACTTCTATATGTAAACAGCATCAAATATACTTGTATTCAATGTGAATACACTGTTATACCATGAGTTTTTACTTCTATATGTAAACTGCATCAAATATACTTGTATTCAATGTGAATACACTGTTATACCATGAGTTTTTACTTCTATATGTAAACTGCATCGAATATACTTGTATTCAATGTGAATACACTGTTATACCATGAGTTTTTACTTCTATATGTAAACTGCATGGAATATACTTGTATTCAATGTGAATACACTGTTATACCATGAGTTTTTACTTCTATATGTAAACTGCATCGAATATACTTGTATTCAATGTGAATACACTGTTATACCATGAGAGTTTTTACTTCTATATGTAAACTGCATGGAATATACTTGTATTCAATGTGAATACACTGTTATACCATGAGTTTTTACTTCTATATGTAAACAGCATCAAATATACTTGTATTCAATGTGAATACACTGTTATACCATGAGTTTTTACTTCTATATGTAAACAGCATCAAATATACTTGTATTCAATGTGAATACACTGTTATACCATGAGTTTTTACTTCTATATGTAAACAGCATCAAATATACTTGTATTCAATGTGAATACACTGTTATACCATGAGTTTTTACTTCTATATGTAAACTGCATCAAATATACTTGTATTCAATGTGAATACACTGTTATACCATGAGTTTTTACTTCTATATGTAAACAGCATCAAATATACTTGTATTCAATGTGAATACACTGTTATACCATGAGTTTTTACTTCTATATGTAAACTGCATGGAATATACTTGTATTCAATGTGAATACACTGTTATACCATGAGTTTTTACTTCTATATGTAAACAGCATCGAATATACTTGTATTCAATGTGAATACACTGTTATACCATGAGTTTTTACTTCTATATGTAAACTGCATGGAATATACTTGTATTCAATGTGAATACACTGTTATACCATGAGTTTTTACTTCTATATGTAAACTGCATGGAATATACTTGTATTCAATGTGAATACACTGTTATACCATGAGTTTTTACTTCTATATGTAAACAGCATCAAATATACTTGTATTCAATGTGAATACACTGTTATACCATGAGTTTTTACTTCTATATGTAAACTGCATGGAATATACTTGTATTCAATGTGAATACACTGTTATACCATGAGTTTTTACTTCTATATGTAAACAGCATCAAATATACTTGTATTCAATGTGAATACACTGTTATACCATGAGTTTTTACTTCTATATGTAAACAGCATCAAATATACTTGTATTCAATGTGAATACACTGTTATACCATGAGTTTTTACTTCTATATGTAAACTGCATGGAATATACTTGTATTCAATGTGAATACACTGTTATACCATGAGTTTTTACTTCTATATGTAAACTGCATGGAATATACTTGTATTCAATGTGAATACACTGTTATACCATGAGTTTTTACTTCTATATGTAAACAGCATCAAATATACTTGTATTCAATGTGAATACACTGTTATACCATGAGTTTTTACTTCTATATGTAAACAGCATCAAATATACTTGTATTCAATGTGAATACACTGTTATACCATGAGTTTTTACTTCTATATGTAAACAGCATCAAATATACTTGTATTCAATGTGAATACACTGTTATACCATGAGTTTTTACTTCTATATGTAAACTGCATCAAATATACTTGTATTCAATGTGAATACACTGTTATACCATGAGTTTTTTACTTCTATATGTAAACAGCATCAAATATACTTGTATTCAATGTGAATACACTGTTATACCATGAGTTTTTACTTCTATATGTAAAAACTGCATGGAATATACTTGTATTCAATGTGAATACACTGTTATACCATGAGTTTTTACTTCTATATGTAAACAGCATCGAATATACTTGTATTCAATGTGAATACACTGTTATACCATGAGTTTTTACTTCTATATGTAAACTGCATGGAATATACTTGTATTCAATGTGAATACACTGTTATACCATGAGTTTTTACTTCTATATGTAAACTGCATGGAATATACTTGTATTCAATGTGAATACACTGTTATACCATGAGTTTTTACTTCTATATGTAAACAGCATCAAATATACTTGTATTCAATGTGAATACACTGTTATACCATGAGTTTTTACTTCTATATGTAAACAGCATCAAATATACTTGTATTCAATGTGAATACACTGTTATACCATGAGTTTTTACTTCTATATGTAAACAGCATCAAATATACTTGTATTCAATGTGAATACACTGTTATACCATGAGTTTTTACTTCTATATGTAAACTGCATGGAATATACTTGTATTCAATGTGAATACACTGTTATACCATGAGTTTTTACTTCTATATGTAAACAGCATCAAATATACTTGTATTCAATGTGAATACACTGTTATACCATGAGTTTTTACTTCTATATGTAAACAGCATCAAATATACTTGTATTCAATGTGAATACACTGTTATACCATGAGTTTTTACTTCTATATGTAAACAGCATCAAATATACTTGTATTCAATGTGAATACACTGTTATACCATGAGTTTTTACTTCTATATGTAAACTGCATCAAATATACTTGTATTCAATGTGAATACACTGTTATACCATGAGTTTTTACTTCTATATGTAAACAGCATCAAATATACTTGTATTCAATGTGAATACACTGTTATACCATGAGTTTTTACTTCTATATGTAAACTGCATGGAATATAGTTGTATTCAATGTGAATACACTGTTATACCATGAGTTTTTACTTCTATATGTAAACAGCATGGAATATACTTGTATTCAATGTGAATACACTGTTATACCATGAGTTTTTACTTCTATATGTAAACTGCATGGAATATACTTGTATTCAATGTGAATACACTGTTATACCATGAGTTTTTACTTCTATATGTAAACTGCATGGAATATACTTGTATTCAATGTGAATACACTGTTATACCATGAGTTTTTACTTCTATATGTAAACAGCATCAAATATACTTGTATTCAATGTGAATACACTGTTATACCATGAGTTTTTACTTCTATATGTAAACTGCATGGAATATACTTGTATTCAATGTGAATACACTGTTATACCATGAGTTTTTACTTCTATATGTAAACAGCATCAAATATACTTGTATTCAATGTGAATACACTGTTATACCATGAGTTTTTACTTCTATATGTAAACAGCATCAAATATACTTGTATTCAATGTGAATACACTGTTATACCATGAGTTTTTACTTCTATATGTAAACTGCATGGAATATACTTGTATTCAATGTGAATACACTGTTATACCATGAGTTTTTACTTCTATATGTAAACTGCATGGAATATACTTGTATTCAATGTGAATACACTGTTATACCATGAGTTTTTACTTCTATATGTAAACAGCATCAAATATACTTGTATTCAATGTGAATACACTGTTATACCATGAGTTTTTACTTCTATATGTAAACAGCATCAAATATACTTGTATTCAATGTGAATACACTGTTATACCATGAGTTTTTACTTCTATATGTAAACTGCATCGAATATACTTGTATTCAATGTGAATACACTGTTATACCATGAGTTTTTACTTCTATATGTAAACTGCATGGAATATACTTGTATTCAATGTGAATACACTGTTATACCATGAGTTTTTACTTCTATATGTAAACAGCATCAAATATACTTGTATTCAATGTGAATACACTGTTATACCATGAGTTTTTACTTCTATATGTAAACAGCATCAAATATACTTGTATTCAATGTGAATACACTGTTATACCATGAGTTTTTACTTCTATATGTAAACAGCATCAAATATACTTGTATTCAATGTGAATACACTGTTATACCATGAGTTTTTACTTCTATATGTAAACTGCATCAAATATACTTGTATTCAATGTGAATACACTGTTATACCATGAGTTTTTACTTCTATATGTAAACAGCATCAAATATACTTGTATTCAATGTGAATACACTGTTATACCATGAGTTTTTACTTTTATATGTAAACTGCATGGAATATACTTGTATTCAATGTGAATACACTGTTATACCATGAGTTTTTACTTCTATATGTAAACTGCATCGAATATACTTGTATTCAATGTGAATACACTGTTATACCATGAGTTTTTACTTCTATATGTAAACTGCATCGAATATACTTGTATTCAATGTGAATACACTGTTATACCATGAGTTTTTACTTCTATATGTAAACTGCATGGAATATACTTGTATTCAATGTGAATACACTGTTATACCATGAGTTTTTACTTCTATATGTAAACAGCATCAAATATACTTGTATTCAATGTGAATACACTGTTATACCATGAGTTTTTACTTCTATATGTAAACAGCATCAAATATACTTGTATTCAATGTGAATACACTGTTATACCATGAGTTTTTACTTCTATATGTAAACAGCATCAAATATACTTGTATTCAATGTGAATACACTGTTATACCATGAGTTTTTACTTCTATATGTAAACTGCATCGAATATACTTGTATTCAATGTGAATACACTGTTATACCATGAGTTTTTACTTCTATATGTAAACTGCATCGAATATACTTGTATTCAATGTGAATACACTGTTATACCATGAGTTTTTTACTTCTATATGTAAACTGCATCGAATATACTTGTATTCAATGTGAATACACTGTTATACCATGAGTTTTTACTTCTATATGTAAACTGCATGGAATATACTTGTATTCAATGTGAATACACTGTTATACCATGAGTTTTTACTTCTATATGTAAACAGCATCAAATATACTTGTATTCAATGTGAATACACTGTTATACCATGAGTTTTTACTTCTATATGTAAACTGCATGAAATATACTTGTATTCAATGTGAATACACTGTTATACCATGAGTTTTTACTTCTATGTGTAAACAGCATCAAATATACTTGTATTCAATGTGAATACACTGTTATACCATGAGTTTTTACTTCTATATGTAAACAGCATCAAATATACTTGTATTCAATGTGAATACACTGTTATACCATGAGTTTTTACTTCTATATGTAAACTGCATGGAATATACTTGTATTCAATGTGAATACACTGTTATACCATGAGTTTTTACTTCTATATGTAAACTGCATGGAATATACTTGTATTCAATGTGAATACACTGTTATACCATGAGTTTTTACTTCTATATGTAAACTGCATCGAATATACTTGTATTCAATGTGAATACACTGTTATACCATGAGTTTTTACTTCTATATGTAAACTGCATGGAATATACTTGTATTCAATGTGAATACACTGTTATACCATGAGTTTTTACTTCTATATGTAAACAGCATCAAATATACTTGTATTCAATGTGAATACACTGTTATACCATGAGTTTTTACTTCTATATGTAAACTGCATGGAATATACTTGTATTCAATGTGAATACACTGTTATACCATGAGTTTTTACTTCTATATGTAAACAGCATCAAATATACTTGTATTCAATGTGAATACACTGTTATACCATGAGTTTTTACTTCTATATGTAAACAGCATCAAATATACTTGTATTCAATGTGAATACACTGTTATACCATGAGTTTTTACTTCTATATGTAAACTGCATGGAATATACTTGTATTCAATGTGAATACACTGTTATACCATAAGTTTTTACTTCTATATGTAAACTGCATCGAATATACTTGTATTCAATGTGAATACACTGTTATACCATGAGTTTTTACTTCTATATGTAAACAGCATGGAATATACTTGTATTCAATGTGAATACACTGTTATACCATGAGTTTTTACTTCTATATGTAAACTGCATCAAAATATACTTGTATTCAATGTGAATACACTGTTATACCATGAGTTTTTACTTCTATATGTAAACTGCATGGAATATACTTGTATTCAATGTGAATACACTGTTATACCATGAGTTTTTACTTCTATATGTAAACTGCATGGAATATACTTGTATTCAATGTGAATACACTGTTATACCATGAGTTTTTACTTCTATATGTAAACAGCATCAAATATACTTGTATTCAATGTGAATACACTGTTATACCATGAGTTTTTACTTCTATATGTAAACAGCATCAAATATACTTGTATTCAATGTGAATACACTGTTATACCATGAGTTTTTACTTCTATATGTAAACAGCATCAAATATACTTGTATTCAATGTGAATACACTGTTATACCATGAGTTTTTACTTCTATATGTAAACAGCATCAAATATACTTGTATTCAATGTGAATACACTGTTATACCATGAGTTTTTACTTCTATATGTAAACAGCATCAAATATACTTGTATTCAATGTGAATACACTGTTATACCATGAGTTTTTACTTCTATATGTAAACTGCATCAAATATACTTGTATTCAATGTGAATACACTGTTATACCATGAGTTTTTAGTTCTATATGTAAACAGCATCAAATATACTTGTATTCAATGTGAATACACTGTTATACCATGAGTTTTTACTTCTATATGTAAACAGCATCAAATATACTTGTATTCAATGTGAATACACTGTTATACCATGAGTTTTTACTTCTATATGTAAACAGCATCAAATATACTTGTATTCAATGTGAATACACTGTTATACCATGAGTTTTTACTTCTATATGTAAACTGCATCAAATATACTTGTATTCAATGTGAATACACTGTTATACCATGAGTTTTTAGTTCTATATGTAAACAACTGCATCAAATATACTTGTATTCAATGTGAATACACTGTTATACCATGAGTTTTTACTTCTATATGTAAACTGCATCAAATATACTTGTATTCAATGTGAATACACTGTTATACCATGAGTTTTTACTTCTATATGTAAACAGCATCAAATATACTTGTATTCAATGTGAATACACTGTTATACCATGAGTTTTTACTTCTATATGTAAACAGCATCAAATATACTTGTATTCAATGTGAATACACTGTTATACCATGAGTTTTTACTTCTATATGTAAACTGCATCAAATATACTTGTATTCAATGTGAATACACTGTTATACCATGAGTTTTTAGTTCTATATGTAAACAGCATCAAATATACTTGTATTCAATGTGAATACACTGTTATACCATGAGTTTTTACTTCTATATGTAAACTGCATGGAATATACTTGTATTCAATGTGAATACACTGTTATACCATGAGTTTTTTACTTCTATATGTAAACTGAGCATCAAATATACTTGTATTCAATGTGAATACACTGTTATACCATGAGTTTTTACTTCTATATGTAAACAGCATCAAATATACTTGTATTCAATGTGAATACACTGTTATACCATGAGTTTTTACTTCTATATGTAAACTGCATGCAAATATACTTGTATTCAATGTGAATACACTGTTATACCATGAGTTTTTAGTTCTATATGTAAACAGCATCAAATATACTTGTATTCAATGTGAATACACTGTTATACCATGAGTTTTTACTTCTATATGTAAACTGCATCGAATATACTTGTATTCAATGTGAATACACTGTTATACCATGAGTTTTTATTCTATACGTATGTCTGCATCAAATATACTTGTATTCAATGTGAATACACTGTTATACCATGAGTTTTTATTCTATATGTAAACTGCATGGAATATACTTGTATTCAATGTGAATACACTGTTATACCATGAGTTTTTACTTCTATATGTAAACTGCATGGAATATACTTGTATTCAATGTGAATACACTGTTATACCATGAGTTTTTACTTCTATATGTAAACTGCATGGAATATACTTGTATTCAATGTGAATACACTGTTATACCATGAGTTTTTACTTCTATATGTAAACATGCATGGAATATACTTGTATTCAATGTGAATACACTGTTATACCATGAGTTTTTACTTCTATATGTAAACAGCATCAAATATACTTGTATTCAATGTGAATACACTGTTATACCATGAGTTTTTACTTCTATATGTAAACTGCATGGAATATACTTGTATTCAATGTGAATACACTGTTATACCATGAGTTTTTACTTCTATATGTAAACTGCATGGAATATACTTGTATTCAATGTGAATACACTGTTATACCATGAGTTTTTACTTCTATATGTAAACAGCATCAAATATACTTGTATTCAATGTGAATACACTGTTATACCATGAGTTTTTACTTCTATATGTAAACTGCATGGAATATACTTGTATTCAATGTGAATACACTGTTATACCATGAGTTTTTACTTCTATATGTAAACTGCATGGAATATACTTGTATTCAATGTGAATACACTGTTATACCATGAGTTTTTACTTCTATATGTAAACAGCATCAAATATACTTGTATTCAATGTGAATACACTGTTATACCATGAGTTTTTACTTCTATATGTAAACAGCATCAAATATACTTGTATTCAATGTGAATACACTGTTATACCATGAGTTTTTACTTCTATATGTAAACTGCATGGAATATACTTGTATTCAATGTGAATACACTGTTATACCATGAGTTTTTACTTCTATATGTAAACTGCATCGAATATACTTGTATTCAATGTGAATACACTGTTATACCATGAGTTTTTACTTCTATATGTAAACTGCATGGAATATACTTGTATTCAATGTGAATACACTGTTATACCATGAGTTTTTACTTCTATATGTAAACAGCATCAAATATACTTGTATTCAATGTGAATACACTGTTATACCATGAGTTTTTAGTTCTATATGTAAACAGCATCAAATATACTTGTATTCAATGTGAATACACTGTTATACCATGAGTTTTTACTTCTATATGTAAACAGCATCAAATATACTTGTATTCAATGTGAATACACTGTTATACCATGAGTTTTTACTTCTATATGTAAACTGCATCAAATATACTTGTATTCAATGTGAATACACTGTTATACCATGAGTTTTTACTTCTATATGTAAACAGCATCAAATATACTTGTATTCAATGTGAATACACTGTTATACCATGAGTTTTTACTTCTATATGTAAACTGCATGGAATATACTTGTATTCAATGTGAATACACTGTTATACCATGAGTTTTTACTTCTATATGTAAACTGCATGGAATATACTTGTATTCAATGTGAATACACTGTTATACCATGAGTTTTTACTTCTATATGTAAACTGCATGGAATATACTTGTATTCAATGTGAATACACTGTTATACCATGAGTTTTTACTTCTATATGTAAACTGCATGGAATATACTTGTATTCAATGTGAATACACTGTTATACCATGAGTTTTTACTTCTATATGTAAACAGCATCAAATATACTTGTATTCAATGTGAATACACTGTTATACCATGAGTTTTTACTTCTATATGTAAACAGCATCAAATATACTTGTATTCAATGTGAATACACTGTTATACCATGAGTTTTTACTTCTATATGTAAACAGCATCAAATATACTTGTATTCAATGTGAATACACTGTTATACCATGAGTTTTTACTTCTATATGTAAACTGCATGGAATATACTTGTATTCAATGTGAATACACTGTTATACCATGAGTTTTTACTTCTATATGTAAACTGCATGGAATATACTTGTATTCAATGTGAATACACTGTTATACCATGAGTTTTTACTTCTATATGTAAACAGCATCAAATATACTTGTATTCAATGTGAATACACTGTTATACCATGAGTTTTTACTTCTATATGTAAACTGCATCAAATATACTTGTATTCAATGTGAATACACTGTTATACCATGAGTTTTTACTTCTATATGTAAACAGCATCAAATATACTTGTATTCAATGTGAATACACTGTTATACCATGAGTTTTTACTTCTATATGTAAACTGCATGGAATATACTTGTATTCAATGTGAATACACTGTTATACCATGGAGTTTTTACTTCTATATGTAAACTGCATGGAATATACTTGTATTCAATGTGAATACACTGTTATACCATGAGTTTTTACTTCTATATGTAAACAGCATCAAATATACTTGTATTCAATGTGAATACACTGTTATACCATGAGTTTTTACTTCTATATGTAAACAGCATCAAATATACTTGTATTCAATGTGAATACACTGTTATACCATGAGTTTTTACTTCTATATGTAAACAGCATCAAATATACTTGTATTCAATGTGAATACACTGTTATACCATGAGTTTTTACTTCTATATGTAAACTGCATGGAATATACTTGTATTCAATGTGAATACACTGTTATACCATGAGTTTTTACTTCTATATGTAAACTGCATGGAATATACTTGTATTCAATGTGAATACACTGTTATACCATGAGTTTTTACTTCTATATGTAAACAGCATCAAATATACTTGTATTCAATGTGAATACACTGTTATACCATGAGTTTTTACTTCTATATGTAAACAGCATCAAATATACTTGTATTCAATGTGAATACACTGTTATACCATGAGTTTTTACTTCTATATGTAAACAGCATCAAATATACTTGTATTCAATGTGAATACACTGTTATACCATGAGTTTTTACTTCTATATGTAAACTGCATCAAATATACTTGTATTCAATGTGAATACACTGTTATACCATGAGTTTTTACTTCTATATGTAAACAGCATCAAATATACTTGTATTCAATGTGAATACACTGTTATACCATGAGTTTTTACTTCTATATGTAAACTGCATGGAATATACTTGTATTCAATGTGAATACACTGTTATACCATGAGTTTTTACTTCTATATGTAAACTGCATGGAATATACTTGTATTCAATGTGAATACACTGTTATACCATGAGTTTTTACTTCTATATGTAAACTGCATGGAATATACTTGTATTCAATGTGAATACACTGTTATACCATGAGTTTTTACTTCTATATGTAAACTGCATGGAATATACTTGTATTCAATGTGAATACACTGTTATACCATGAGTTTTTACTTCTATATGTAAACTGCATGGAATATACTTGTATTCAATGTGAATACACTGTTATACCATGAGTTTTTACTTCTATATGTAAACAGCATCAAATATACTTGTATTCAATGTGAATACACTGTTATACCATGAGTTTTTACTTCTATATGTAAACTGCATGGAATATACTTGTATTCAATGTGAATACACTGTTATACCATGAGTTTTTACTTCTATATCTAAACAGCATCAAATATACTTGTATTCAATGTGAATACACTGTTATACCATGAGTTTTTACTTCTATATGTAAACTGCATGGAATATACTTGTATTCAATGTGAATACACTGTTATACCATGAGTTTTTACTTCTATATGTAAACTGCATCAAATATACTTGTATTCAATGTGAATACACTGTTATACCATGAGTTTTTACTTCTATATGTAAACAGCATCAAATATACTTGTATTCAATGTGAATACACTGTTATACCATGAGTTTTTACTTCTATATGTAAAAAGCATCAAATATACTTGTATTCAATGTGAATACACTGTTATACCATGAGTTTTTACTTCTATATGTAAACTGCATCAAATATACTTGTATTCAATGTGAATACACTGTTATACCATGAGTTTTTAGTTCTATATGTAAACAGCATCAAATATACTTGTATTCAATGTGAATACACTGTTATACCATGAGTTTTTACTTCTATATGTAAACTGCATCAAATATACTTGTATTCAATGTGAATACACTGTTATACCATGAGTTTTTACTTCTATATGTAAACAGCATCAAATATACTTGTATTCAATGTGAATACACTGTTATACCATGAGTTTTTACTTCTATATGTAAACAGCATCAAATATACTTGTATTCAATGTGAATACACTGTTATACCATGAGTTTTTACTTCTATATGTAAACTGCATTGAATATACTTGTATTCAATGTGAATACACTGTTATACCATGAGTTTTTACTTCTATATGTCAACAGCATCAAATATACTTGTATTCAATGTGAATACACTGTTATACCATGAGTTTTTACTTCTATATGTAAACTGCATGGAATATACTTGTATTCAATGTGAATACACTGTTATACCATGAGTTTTTACTTCTATATGTAAACTGCATCAAATATACTTGTATTCAATGTGAATACACTGTTATACCATGTGTTTTTACTTCTATATGTAAACAGCATCAAATATACTTGTATTCAATGTGAATACACTGTTATACCATGAGTTTTTACTTCTATATGTAAACAGCACCAAATATACTTGTATTCAATGTGAATACACTGTTATACCATGAGTTTTTACTTCTATATGTAAACTGCATCAAATATACTTGTATTCAATGTGAATACACTGTTATACCATGAGTTTTTAGTTCTATATGTAAACAGCATCAAATATACTTGTATTCAATGTGAATACACTGTTATACCATGAGTTTTTACTTCTATATGTATACTGCATCAAATATACTTGTATTCAATGTGAATACACTGTTATACCATGAGTTTTTACTTCTATATGTAAACAGCATCAAATATACTTGTATTCAATGTGAATACACTGTTATACCATGAGTTTTTACTTCTATATGTAAACAGCATCAAATATACTTGTATTCAATGTGAATACACTGTTATACCATGAGTTTTTACTTCTATATGTAAACTGCATGGAATATACTTGTATTCAATGTGAATACACTGTTATACCATGAGTTTTTACTTCTATATGTCAACAG
The DNA here is from genome assembly GCF_020631705.1 of Daphnia magna. Classification (NCBI taxonomy): domain Eukaryota; kingdom Metazoa; phylum Arthropoda; class Branchiopoda; order Diplostraca; family Daphniidae; genus Daphnia; species Daphnia magna. Next base: position 5,429,150 of record NC_059187.1, read on the forward strand.
CATCAAATATACTTGTATTCAATGTGAATACACTGTTATACCATGAGTTTTTACTTGTATATGTAAACTGCATGGAATATACTTGTATTCAATGTGAATACACTGTTATACCATGAGTTTTTACTTCTATATCTTTACCGCATCAAATATACTTGTATTCAATGTGAATACACTGTTATACCATGAGTTTTTACTTCTATATGTAAACTGCATGGAATATACTTGTATTCAATGTGAATACACTATTATACCATGAGTTTTTACTTCTATATGTAAACAGCATCAAATATGCTTGTATTCAATGTGAATACACTGTTATACCATGAGTTTTTACTTCTATATGTAAACAGCATCAAATATACTTGTATTCAATGTGAATACACTTTTATACCATGAGTTTTTAGTTCTATATGTAAACAGCATCAAATATACTTGTATTCAATGTGAATACACTGTTATACCATGAGTTTCTACTTCTATATGTAAACAGCATCAAATATTCTTGTATTCAATGTGAATACACTGTTATACCATGAGTTTTTACTTCTATATGTAAACAGCATCAAATATACTTGTATTCAATGTGAATACACTGTTATACCATGAGTTTTTACTTCAATATGTAAAGTGCATCAAATATACTTGTATTCAATTTGAGTACACTGTTATACCATGAGTTTTTAGTTCTATATGTAAACAGCATCATATATACTTGTATTCAATGTGAATACACTGTTATACCATGAGTTTTTACTTCTATATGTAAACAGCATCAAATATACTTGTATTTAATGTGAATACACTGTTATACCATGAGTTTTACTTCTATATGTAAACTGCATGGAATATACTTGTATTCAATGTGGATACACTGTTATACCATGAGTTTTTACTTCTATATGTAAACTGCATGGAATATACTTGTATTCAATGTAAATGCACTGTTATTTCATGAGTTTTTACGTCTATATGTAAACTGCATGGAATATACTTGTATTCAATGTGAATACACTGTTATACCATGAGTTTTTACTTCTATATGTATACTGCATCAAATATACTTGTATTCAATGTGAATACACTGTTATACCATGTGTTTTTACTTCTATATGTAAACAGCATCAAATATACTTGTATTCAATGTGAAAAAACTGTTATACCATGAGTTTTTACTTCTATATGTAAACAGCACCAAATATACTTGTATTCAATGTGAATACACTGTTATACCATGAGTTTTTACTTCTATATGTAATCTGCATCAAATATACTTGTATTCAATGTGAATACACTGTTATACCATGAGTTTTTAGTTCTATATGTAAACAGCATCAAATATACTTGTATTCAATGTGAATACACTGTTATACCATGAGTTTTTACTTCTATATGTATACTGCATCAAATATTCTTGTATTCAATGTGAATACAATTTTATACCATGAGTTTTTAGTTCTATATGTAAACAGCATCAAATATACTTGTATTCAATGTGAAAAAACTGTTATACCATGAGTTTTTACTTCTATATGTAAACAGCACCAAATATACTTGTATTCAATGTGAATACACTGTTATACCATGAGTTTTTACTTCTATATGTAATCTGCATCAAATATACTTGTATTCAATGTGAATACACTGTTATACCATGAGTTTTTAGTTCTATATGTAAACAGCATTAAATATACTTGTATTCAATGTGAATACACTGTTATACCATGAGTTTTTAGTTCTATATGTAAACAGCATCAACTATACTTGTATTCAATGTGAACACACTGTTATACCATGAGTTTTTACTTCTATATGTAAACTGAATGGAATATACTTGTATTCAATGTGAATACACTGTTATACCATGAGTTTTTACTTCTATATGTATACTGCATCAAATATACTTGTATTCAATGTGAATACACTGTTATACCATGTGTTTTTACTTCTATATGTAAACAGCATCGAATATACTTGTATTCAATGTGAATACACTGTTCTACCATGTGTTTTTACTTCTATATGTAAACAGCATCAAATATACTTGTATTCAATGTGAATACACTGTTATACCATGAGTTTTTACTTCTATTTGAAAACAGCATCAAATATACTTGTATTCAATGTGAATACACTGTTATACCATGAATTTTTACTTCTTTATGTAAACAACATCAAATATACTTGTATTCAATGTGAATACACTGTTATACCATGAGTTTTTACTTCTATATGTAAACTGCATGGAATATACTTGTATTCAATGTGAATACACTGTTATACCATGAGTTTTTACTTCTATATATAAACTGCATGGAATATACTTGTATTCAATGTGAATACACTGTTATACCATGATTTTTTACTTCTATATGTAAACTGCATGGAATATACTTGTATTCAATGTGAATACACTGTTATACCATGTGTTTTTACTTCTATATGTAAACTGCATGGAATATACTTGTATTCAATGTGAATACACTGTTATACCATGAGTTTTTACTTCCATTTGTCAACAGCATCAAATATACTTGTATTCAATGTCAATACACTGTTATACCCTGAGTTTTTACTTCTATATGTGAACTGCATGGAATATAGTTGTATTAAATGTGAATACATTGTTATACCATGAGTTTTTACTTCTATATGTCAACAGCATCAAATATACTTGTATTCAAAGTGAATACACTGTTATTGTAAGATTTAGTTCAGCCCGTGACTGAACTTACCTTAGTAAAGAGAAAAATGTGAAGATGAAATAAAGAACACACGGGAGCACTGGCTGCTGTCTTGACGGTGTGAGGTATATTCTGTAACTAACTGCCCCTTGCCCTGTACATTTTACGGCCAGCAGGCCGAGGGGCGGGGCTACACAAAATAAATTGTAACATGGTGGCCTCCTAGCGAGGGCCACCCAAATCATATGCAATAAAACGTGATGGAAGTCGCGTCCATCTTCCAGCTCGTGTTGTCGGATGTTGGGAACGAGATATATTCCCAACACACTCCCCACCAGAGCCCGTGGTCCACGGTTCTTCCTGCTCGACTGGATCTGTGGCGGCCACGGGTGGAGTTGCTTCTTCCGGTTCCAATTCCAGCTCTGGCGTAGGTGAAATTTCGACGTCGTCCGGCTGATCCTCGCGTAGCTTTAAGGGGTGTAACGATTGAATGGCACGGTTGATAAGGTTCCCGTTCGGCGTCTTGACCATAACCGAACGGATCAACCCGTCTCTGCTAGTGATTAGCTCCTTCACTACTCCTATCGTCCACATAAGGCGCTTGGTGTTGTCATCGTGAATGATGACAACTTCTCCTACCCGGATCTTGCGGCCGGGTCCTTTTTTACAGTGGAACTTGTCGATTTGGAGAAAGTAGTCCGTCAAAAATCGTTCGCAGATATCGCTGACATACTCCCTACGTTGACGATCCATTTCCAGCAGTTTCAAATTGGTTGCGTCGGGAGCCATGAGGTTTTCGGCTGGCTCCGGCGGAGTGCAGTTCGAACGCCTATTGTTGAGAAACTGGTTCGGGGTGATGGGACGCGGGTCGTCGCTCCCTTCTGCCACGTAGGTGAGTGGCCGTGCATTCACCACACTCTCGGTTTCAATGAGACTAACCTCTAGCTCGTCGTATTCCAGACATGCACGACCATTGGAGCGCCTCAACAAATCCTTCATCGTCCGCACCATGCGCTCCCAGAACCCCCCCCACCATGGGGCTAGGCTGTCCGAGAAAATCCATTCGGTTTTCCGCATTGCCAGAAGGTCATGGATCGCAGGGTCGGATCTTAAGACTTTCAAGTGTTTCGAGACGCATCTGAATGTTTGGGCATTGTCCGAATACATGATGGAGACGCTACCACTCCTGGCGGAAAATCTTCGAAATGCGAGGAGGAAGTCGTGCGCGGACATCGTTTTTGTTAGCTCCAAATGGACGGCCCTCGTTACAGCACAAGTAAATAGGCAGGCATAGCTCTTTGGCGGTTTAATTGTGCCTTTCTTTTTGGCTGAGGATTCGTCCAATTGGAGGTTTTCTTCGTTTTCCTCCGTTGCTTCTGTGGTTGGAGGTTCTTCAATGGGCTCCATCGCTGGAGGCTCTACCGTAGGCTCCAAAGCCGAACCATCCGTTGACGAGGGATCCGTGGAGGATGTAGGATCCGTTTGCTTGCGTTTCTTACGCAATGTTGGGTGTTTGTAATACAGCGGCCCTGCGAAATCAACACCCGTGATTTCGAAGGCTTTCGCTTGTTTCAGTCGATTAATCGGTAGAGATGCAGCTATTTCTCTGAATGGCGGTGAAGATAGCCGTTGGCACTTGACGCAGGCGTGCCAGACTGATTTGGTCTGTTGGCGTCCTTTGATGATCCAAAAACGTTCTCTTAGATCCGATAGGGTGGTTTTAACTCCAGCGTGTTTTAGTGAGACGTGTCGATCTATGATGATTAGTTTGACGACTGGATGTTGAGCGGGAAGCAAGATGGCGGGTTCAATCTCCCTGTCTCTTAGCGCTAGCTCTACTCTTCCTGTTATTCTAATCAACTTGTCTCTTGCGTCCCACACGGGTCGGAGTGCGGCAATTTTTTCTTTATGGTGTGGTTGCCAACCTTCTTGCAGATCCTAAAACGTCTTGGGAAAAGCTTCTTTTTGGAGCTGCCTATAAATAAGTAGCTCCGCCTTCATCAGTTCCTCTACTTTTAGGTGTTCTACCATTATCTGTTTTCCGTCTCCTGTCTTGATTTGAGTCTTCACTTGTGTGGCGTTTGTCGGGCGGTTTTTGGAGGCGAATCTCAGTATCCAAGCAGTTCTTCTGAGTAGTCGATTCCAAGACGGAATTCGATCCAGATGCCATTCCACTGAAGTGGCTGGTTCCACGGAAGCTACCGACATGGTAACGGTTTTCGATTTTGCTTCCGCTTCGATTCTTTCATGAACACTGGGTTCTTCTACCTCAGGCGTTGAATCCGGCCATTTGGTTTCATCTTCTTTCAGCCATGATGGTCCGTTCCACCATAGCTCGGAGTGTACCAGCGTTACGGCTGGCGCTCCCCGCGAGGCGAGATCCGCAGGATTTTGGACGCCTGGACAGTGCCGCCACCAATTTGGGCCAGAAAGTTTCTTAATAGCTTCGACTTGGTTCCTGGCGAATGGTTTCCACCTGTTGGTGTCTCCTCGGATCCAGCCAAGTGCCACTAGAGAGTCAGCCCAGAATATAGTTCGCCACGATTCGATGTGGAGAAAGCTCTTGAGTTTTTCTCCCAATCGTGCCGCCAGAAGTGAGCTTAATAGCTCCAATCTTGGTAAGGTGACCTTTTTCTTTGGGAGAGGCGCCACTTTGGTCTTGCTAGCAAGAAAATGGATGACTGTGTCGCCGTTTTTGGTTTGTAGCCTTGCGTAGGCAACGGCTCTATAGGCGGCCTCGGATGCGTCGCCGAAGACATGAATTTTTGCATTTTGTATGACCCTTTTTGAGTAGCCTATCCAACGTGGGATTTTTAAGATGGCAAATTCGTTCAACCCAGTCATGGCTGCTATCCATGTCTTCCGTATTTCAGGAGGCGCTTCCACATCCCAGTCAATTTCGGTTTCCCAAAGTTTCTGGTAGATTATTTTCAGCAGGAGCGTTGTGGGTGCTAGAAACCCAATGGGATCGAATACTCTTGCCGATATTCTTAAAATATTTCTTTTGGTCACTAGTTCTCCCAATTCCGTCGCAGCTTCGATGATAGGTGCGGGATCGAATTGGAAGGTGTCGGATTCGGTATCCCATCGAATCCCTAGGACCTTAGGCTGACCTTCTTCCAGTTTCTGAGTAAAAATTTTCACTATGGGGTTGATGAGCCCCTTTTCACTGAGAAATTTGCGAACTGTTTTGTCATTGGTGACCCAACTTCGCATGTTGAGTTTTGCTTCCTGGAAGATGGATTTTGTCTCCTGTATCCTGGTTTTGGCTGTGGAGATGTTGTCGGCGCCTCCAAGGTAGTCGTCAACATAAATTTGCTCCTTGAGCTGTCTTACTGTGGTGAAGTAGATTGATTCCATGCCGTCTAGGTGCTTGTTTAGGGTAGCTCTCAGCAAAAATGGGCTGGAGCTGAGCCCAAATGGGACTCGTTTCAACTTGTATGCCACTAGAGGCGAATTTGGTGTTTCTGGCTCCGTTATCCACAGGAATCTGACAGCTTCGGCGTCTTCAGGATGCAGGGCGATGTTTAAAAAGGCTTTTTCGATGTCTGCTATCCATGCGATTTTTTTCAAACGGAATCGCATTAAGACGGCTAGCAGATCGGGGTTTAGGTTCGGGCCGGTTTCAAAGACATCGTTGAGGCTTGGGCCCTATTTCGATTTTGCCGCCCCGTCGAATACCGGTCGAATCTTCGTGGATTTTTTGTCCTGTCGGATGACAGGATGGTGTGGCAGATAAGTGTGGAGTCCTTCGTAATTCTGGTCTGCCTCCTCTACGAAGTTTTGGACGCGAAGCTGGTCTATTTCTTTATGGTAGGCTGATAGAAGCTCTGGTGTTCTTTTGAGTCTTTTCAATAGACTCTCCAGTCTTCCTTTTGCCATCAGGAAATTCTTTGATAGCCTCCATTTGTCCGTTTTCCACGGGATTGGGGTGCAGTATCGCCCATCTTTTTCACGGGTGATTTTGTCGCCAAAGGAGCTGAGAGCATCGTCTGGCTCCACTGCATCACAATCGTCTAAAATGGCAAAGTGTTCCAGCTTCCAGAACAGAGATAAGTCAAAGTCCGTTTGCCGCTTCAATTCTTCTTTTACGATTTTCCGTTTTTCCTTTTTGTTTTTGGAGGTATGGTTGAGCTCCTGGCTGGAAATTTCTTCCATAGGCCTTGGCTGGGCGGGCGAAAATCTTTGGCCTCCTTGCCGGCTCCCATTACGTCCATATCTTCGGAGGGATTCGTAAAATAAAATTCTGAATCGAGACATCTGGCTGCGTACGATGATACTGTTTGATGATTGGAAAAGCTACTACATTGTAGCATTTGCTGGATTATTTCCTTTTCTTTTTTCGATCTTTTTTCCTTCGAAGGTCCAGCTATCATGCGACCTAGTTTTGTGTTGTATGCTCTAAGGCCGCACGGACTTTGGATAGCCGGTTCGTTAGGAATGATCTCAAACATTTGGTCGACTCCGATTAAAATTCCGACTTCTTTTTCTTGGCTGTTGGTTTCAAACCTGTCGTCAGCCATCTTTTCGTCTTCCAACCACAGGTGTCTTGCGAATGCCGTGTGGGAGTAGGGTCCAGTGTCTCCGATGTAGTCCGTTTCCAGGGCTGTTATTTTGACGAGAGGGGCTCCTTTCCAGGTGCCCCGAACTGTCAATTCCACTGTGTTGATTTGCTCTACTGGATTGGGTTTCCTTTGTTTGAAGACTCTCGTCCCGATATTTTCCACGGCCACTATCTTCAAATTCAGCGATTTCGAAATAGATCTGGTGACCCAGGATCTATGGCTGCCATCATCAATAAATAATATTGCCCTGGTTTCTTTACCATTGGGGCCTACCACCATCACCGTTGCCGTTTTCACCACGAGATCGCCGTAGGTGTTTGCACTGGAGACAGATGCCATGACGTTCGTTGGGGCATTGTTTCCGGTGTGTGCAAATCTTGTCACCTTTTTGTCACAGAGAGCGGTGTGGTGTGTCGCCTGGCAGTGTTTGCATAAGTAGTTGGTGGGGCAGTTTGAAGTTTCGTGATTAGGGCTGAAACATCTGACGCACCTTTTCTGCCTGGCGATTATGGCCTTTTTGTCCTTGAGGTTTACTGGACAAACCGTGGGGTAGTGTATTTCCCCACAGAAAATGCACGGTCTTGTGCATTGTCGGACGATGAAGTTGTCTTGTCGTCCTGGTGGTGTATTTGATGGCTGTGTGCTTTGTTTTGAATATTTTCTGGTTTGTGGAGCTAGTTGGGATCTAGCTCCAATCGCCAGTTGAGAGGCTGTAGCAGCTGGTGGCTGTTTCGCCGGTGTGGTTGTTGTCGTCTGCTGTGGAGTTTTAACCGTTTCCGATTTCCATCGGCTGTACCTTTCAGCAGCGTCGACTTGATCCCTGATGAAATTCAGCAGGGCTGTGATGTCGGTGATGTCGTTTGCATCGGAACTCGACCATTCTTTCTGCAATTCTGCAGGAAGCAATTTCATTAATTTTGTGCCCAGGAGTCCTCCAAAGGTGTCTTTTTGTACCCCGAGTGTCTCCAAGGCATTTATGTGCGACTGGACGGTGAGCTGAAGTCTTCGAAGAGCCGATACGTCTGTCATAGACTTAACAGGAGCCAGGTTATCAAATTTGCATAGATGGGTTTGAATGAGGGCCTTTGGTTTGGCATAGACCCTTTTCAATTCAGCAGTAGCGATGTTGTAGTTTGCTGCAGTCAGTTCCAAGTTTTCCACGCACAAGTATGCTCCCCCCTTGAGATATTCTTTGAGATAGTCGAATTTTTGGACGTCCGACATTGTGGACGAGTGGATGGAGGCGTTAAAGCTCTCCCAGAATGACGTCCACTCAAGGATATCTCCTTTAAAATGTTTGATTTGCCTTTGGGGAAGGCGTGTTGATTGTGGTGCAGGTATGGCTGCTACTGGAGCAGGAGCGGCTGCTATTGGAGCAGCAGCGGCTGCTGCTGCAATTTGTGCCGTAGCTTGGTTTTGAGCTATCAGCTGCTGAATTTGTTGCGCGTAGGCCTGTTGTTGCTGAAGGACTTGTGCTGCAAAGGCTTGCTGTTGTTGTGTGAGCAAATCATGCAGCACCTTGCTTCTGTCTTCTTCCCGTTTTCGCTCGTCTTTTCTTTGCTGGTCTTGGAACTCAGCGTCCAGTTGACGTTTGTACTCCTCGCGTTTGTTTTTGGCTAGAGCGAGTACAGCACTCATGTCTTCTTCGACTTCTGCCACTGCGGAGTAATCTTGTTCGATTTGCTCCTCGGTGGCGTTAGTGGATTGTAAGTTCCATCTAACTTGGTCGCTTGCCTTGATGAATTTCTGGTAACGTTGCTTGAGGAGTTCGGTTTCCGTTGCAAGGTCGTTATCCAGTTCTGCCGTCATGGAGAGGTTTTTGTACTGCTTGATTTTGTCCATCGTCCTAGTAAGGTGGCCTTTCAGGCCTGCGCGTGTTGCCGATGCCCCTCGTGACATTTTTATTTGGGTTGCTGGAACGAACTAAGGCAAAAAGAGAAAAGGGGGGCTTGGATTTTCCTGCTCCTATCACCGAAATTTCTTCAGTTGATGTCGGGTTTTTCCAACCTTTTCCGTTGCTTGATTCTTAGTAGTAACAGCTGGGTCCGACTTCTGGATTTCCCTTAAAGAAGTGGGCGAAAATTTGAGTTGAAAGCTTTTAGCCTTCGTGTTGCCACCAGTTGCGAGTAATGGAAGGGAGTAGCGTTTCGCTGTACTCCAAACAGTGGGCGTATTTTTTAAACTCCACTGGCTTGGGATGTTCTTCCTTCCTTTATCAGGCGACTGTGAGATGTGGCGAATAAATTTGGCTCTTAGTTAGCTTTCGGTAACTTAGAGCACTTTACCGATTTTGTTGTCAGTTATACAGGTATCACGAGGTTTGGACAATGGCTTAGCACGATCTAAGATTATTGGACATTAAGCGGAGTGCAAAAAATTTGGCTCCTCCAATAGCATAAAGAATTCAAAGCAAGGTTTCAGGAGTAGCGAAGAAATCATAAGTTTTAAAAAAGGGATCCACCATAGCGTTATTTCTAAAGGCTAGGTGGCATTAATTTGCAATTTTTAACGAAATAAATGAAAATTTTGGAATTCTTGGAAAGAATATAATAATTAGTGGCGTACTACTTCAATATAAAAAGAAAAAATCACAATTTCTGAAGTGTACAAAATAAATTGTAATTTTGAACGCTATGTGGCGTAAACGTTCGTTTCTTAGAAAGAGAAAAAAAAATTTTGATTTTGAGATCACCAAAAAAAAGAGGAAAGAGTTTCGAATCTGAGCGCTAGATGGTGTAAGACGTTCCGCTTTGAAGAAAATGTTTGAAAATTTAAAAAAGGAAAAAAGTTTGCTATTTTAAGCGCCAGATGGTGTAGGCGTTCAGTAGATGAGAAAAATGTTTAAATTTTTTGAAAAGGAAAAAAGATTGCTTATTCTGAGCGCCAGATGGCGTAAGCATTCAGTGGATGAGAAAAAGAGAAAAAAAATTTGAATTTGAGAGGGAAAGAAAAAAAAATGAGTGATAGGTTTGTAAATTTGAACGCCAGATGGCGTTTGCTTTCAGTTAGAATGGAATTTTGAAAGTTTTTGAAAGTTGAGAAAAGTGATTGGAATTTCGAGCGCTAGATGGCGTTTGCTGCCTCGAAATTTAAATAAATAGAGATTGGCGTTGCCTAATTTCTAAATATGTGAGAAAGTTTTTTCGTTTAGGGAGTGTAATTATTAAATTACTCTCCAGTTTCGAAAAAAGAGAAGGAAATGGCAACAATGGATTTTGAGTTTTATGTTTATTACAGAAGAACAATCACAATTCGTGGTAGAGATCGATTAGATCGTCAGGGTCAATTTCGATGATTATGATGTCTTCTTCTTCTTCTTGCTATTTCTTCTCCTTCTTTCTTTTTCTCTTCTGATCCCTCCTCTTCTTTCTCTTTCTCTTTCTTCTTCTCTTCTTTTTGTTTGAGTCTCTAATTTTTGAAAATGTCTTGGAGACCCGAGGTGCTCCGCTACAGCGGAGAGTGACCAAGAGAAAAAGAAAGGGAAAATTGATGGGAGGCTTAACCTCCAACAAGGAATTTTTTTGAAAGAAAAGAGTAAAGAAATTCAATCCAATATGGCCGCCACCGACCACGTGAGTGAGAGGCAAAAAAAAAGTAAAACTCAAATTCTTTGGCTCGAAATAGAGAAGACAAAGGAAGTAGCAAACGAGAAAAAGAAAGAAAAATAAGAATGTTTTAGCAAACAAAAAAAAATTTACAGGGAGGTAACCTTCGTGGAGGTTTCTCCAAAGATTCCTAGCTTGAGCTAGGTTGAGCCCACCGTAATGGCCGCCACTGACCACGCGGTGGAAAAAAAGAGAAAAGAAAAAAATTTTTTTTTACAAGACAATTATTTACCCGTCTACTGTCGCAGTTACTACGACGTAAGTAGCAAAAAATGAAAAAGGGAAAAATTTGCCCTGCGGCTAACACGTGGTGTTCACCGAATAAGAAAAGAAAGAAAAATTTTTAGGGGTGAGTTACGTCTCCCCACAGTCCACTGACAGCGAAATTTCTTAGTAAATTTAAATTACTTAACTAGTTCGAAGGACCAGGTAAGATTTTAGTCTCCGGTTCGAAGGACCATGTAGGATATTGTTCAGCCCGTGACTGAATTTACCTTAGTAAAGAGAAAAATGTGAAGATGAAATAAAGAACACACGGGAGCACTGGCTGCTGTCTTGACGGTGTGAGGTATATCCTGTAACTAACTGCCCCTTGCCCTGTACATTTTACGGCCAGCAGGCCGAGGGGCGGGGCTACACAAAATAAATTGTAACATGGTGGCCTCCTAGCGAGGGCCACCCAAATCATATGCAATAAAACGAGATGGAAGTCGCGTCCATCTTCCAGCTCGTGTTGTCGGATGTTGGGAACGAGATATATTCCCAACAGTTATACCATGAGTTTTTACTTCTATATGTAAACTGCATGGAATATACTTGTATTCAATGTGAATACACTGTTATACCATGAGTTTTTACTTCTATATGTCAACAGCATCAAATATACTTGTATTCAATGTCAATACACTGTTATATCCTGAGTTTTTACTTCTATATGTAAACTGCATGGAATATACTTGTATTCAATGTGAATACACTGTTATACCATGAGTTTTTAGTTCTATATGTAAACTGCATGGAATATACTTGTATTTAATGTGAATACACTGTTATACCATGAGTTTTTACTTCTATATGTTAACTGCATGGGATATACTTGTATTCAATGTGAATACACTGTTATACCATGAGTTTTTACTTCTATATGTATACTGCATAAAAAATATTTGTATTCAATGTGAATACACTGTTATACCATAAGTTTTTAGTTCTATATGTAAACAGCATCAAATATACTTGTATTCAATGTGAATACACTGTTATACCACGAGTTTTTGCTTCTATATGTAAACAGCATCAAATATACTTGTATTCAATGTGAATACACTGTTATACCATGAGTTTTTACTTCTTTTTGTAAACTGCATGGAATATACTTGTATTCAATGTGAATACACTGTTATACCATGAGTTTTTACTTCTATATGTAAACTGCATGGAATATACTTGTATTCAATGTGAATACACTGTTATACCATGAGTTTTTACTTCAATATGTCAACAGCATCAAATATACTTGTATTCAATGTCAATACACTGTTATACCCTGAGTTTTTACTTCTATATGTAAACTGCATGGAATATACTTGTATTCAATGTGAATACACTGTTATACCATGAGTTTTTAGTTCTATATGTAAACAGCATCAAATATACTTGTATTCAATGTGAATACACTGTTATACCATGGGTTTTTACTTCTATATGTAAACTGCATGGGGTATACTTGTATTCAATGTGAATACACTGTTATATTATGAGTTTTTACTTCTATATGTATACTGCATCAAAAATACTTGTATTCAATGTGAATACACTGTTATACCATGAGTTTTTAGTTCTATATGTAAACAGCATCAAATATACTTGTATTCAATGTGAATACACTGTTATACCATGAGTTTTTACTTCTATATGTAAACAGCATCAAATATACTTGTATTCAATGTGAATACACTGTTATACCATGAGTTTTTACTTCTATATGTAAACTGCATGGAATATACTTGTATTCAATGTGAATACACTGTTATACCATGAGTTTTTACTTCTATATGTAAACTGCATGGAATATACTTGTATTCAATGTGAATACACTGTTATACCATGAGTTTTTACTTCTATATGTAAACAACATCAAATATACTTGTATTCAATGTGAATACACTGTTATACCATGAGTTTTTACTTCTATAAGTAAACTGCATTGAATATACTTGTATTCAATGTGAATACACTGTTATACCATGAGTTTTTACTTCTATATGTAAACTGCATGGAATATACTTGTATTCAATGTAAATACACTGTTATACCATGAGTTTTTACTTCTATATGTAAATTGCATGGAATATACTTGTATTTAATGTAAATACACTGTTATACCATGAGTTTTTACTTCTATATAGAAAACTGCATGGAATATACTTGTATTCAATGTGAATACACTGTTATACCATGAGTTTTTACTTCTGTATGTAAAAAGCATCAAATATACTTGTATTCAATGTGAATACACTGTTAAACCATTAGTTTTTAGTTCTATATGTAAACAGCATCAAATATACTTGTATTCAATGTGAATACACTGTTATACCATGAGTTTTTACTTCTATATGTAAACAGCATCAAATATACTTGTATTCAATGTGAATACACTGTTATACCATGAGTTTATACTTCTATATGTATACTGCATAAAAAATACTTGTATTCAATGTGAATACACTGTTATACCATAAGTTTTTAGTTCTATATGTAAACAGCATCAAATATACTTGTATTCAATGTGAATACACTGTTATACCACGAGTTTTTGCTTCTATATGTAAACAGCATCAAATATACTTGTATTCAATGTGAATACACTGTTATACCATGAGTTTTTACTTCTTTTTGTAAACTGCATGGAATATACTTGTATTCAATGTGAATACACTGTTATACCATGAGTTTTTACTTCTATATGTAAACTGCATGGAATATACTTGTATTCAATGTGAATACACTGTTATACCATGAGTTTTTACTTCTATATGTATACTGCATCAAATATACCTGTATTGAATGTGAATACACTGTTATACCATGAGTTTTTAGTTCTATATGTAAACAGCATCAAATATACTTGTATTCAATGTGAATACACTGTTATACCATGAGTTTTTACTTCTTTATGTAAACAGCATCAAATATACTTGTATTCAATGTGAATACACTGTTATTCCATGAGTTTTTACTTCTATATGTAAACAGCATCAAATATACTTATATTCAATGTGAATACACTGTTATAAAATAAGTTTTTACTTCTATATGTAAACAGCATCAGATATACTTGTATTCAATGTAAATACACTGTTATACCATGAGTTTTTACTTCTATATGTAAACTGCATGGAAAATACTTGTATTCAATGTGAATACACTGTTATACCATGAGTTTTTACTTCTATATGTATACTGCATCAAATATACTTGTATTCAATGTGAATACACTGTTATTCCATGAGTTTTTACTTCTATATGTAAACAGCATTAAATATACTTGTATTCAATGTGAATAAACTGTTATAAAATGAGTTTTTACTTCTATATGTAAACAGCATCAAATATACTTGTATTCAATGTAAATATACTGTTATACCATGAGTTTTTACTTCTATATGTAAACTGCATGGAATATACTTGTATTCAATGTGAATACACTGTTATACCATGAGTTTTTACTTCTATATGTAAACTGCATGGAATATACTTGTATTCAATGTGAATACACTGTTATACCATGAGTTTTTACTTCTATATGTAAACTGCATCAAATATACTTGTATTCAATGTGAATACACTGTTATACCATGAGTTTTTACTTCTATATGTATATTGCATCAAATATACTTGTATTCAATGTGAATACACTGTTATACCATGAGTTTTTACTTTTATATGTAAACAGCATCAAATATACTTGTATTCAATGTGAATACACTGTTATACCATGAGTTTTTACTTCTATATGTAAACAGCATCAAATATGCTTGTATTCAATATGAATACACTGTTATTCCATGAGTTTTTATTTCTATATGTAAACTGCATGAAATATACTTGTATTCAATGTGAATACACTGTTATACCATGAGTTTTTACTTCTATATGTAAACTGCATGGAATATACTTGTATTCAATGTAAATACACTGTTATACCATGAGTTTTTACTTCTATATGTAAACTGCATGGAATATACTTGTATTCAATGTGAATACACTGTTATACCATGAGTTTTTACTTCTATATGTAAACAGCATCAAATATACTTGTATTCATTGTGAATACACTGTTATACCATGAGTTTTTACTTCTATATGTATACTGCATCACATATACTTGTATCAATGTGAATACACTGTTATTCCATGAGTTTTTACTTCTATATGTATACTGCATCAAATGTACTTGTATTCAATGTGAATACACTGTTATACCATGAGTTTTTACTTCTATATGTCAACAGCATCAAATATACTTGTATTCAATGTGAATAATTGTTATACCATGAGTTTTTACTTCTATATGTAAACAGCATCAAATATACTTGTAATCAATGTGAATACAATGTTATACCATGAGTTTGTACTTCTATATGTAAACTGCATCAAATATACTTGTATTCAATGTGAATACACTGTTATACCATGAGTTTTTACTTCTATATGTAAACAGCATCAAATATACTTGTATTCAATGTGAATACACTGTTATACCATGAGTTTTTACTTCTTTTTGTAAACTGCATGGAATATACTTGTATCCAATGTGAATACACTGTTATACCATCAGTTTTTACTTCTATATGTAAACTGCATGGAATATACTTGTATTCAATGTAAATACACTGTTATACCATGAGTTTTTACTTCTATATGTAAACTGCATGGAATATACTTGTATTAAATGTGAATACACTGTTATACCATGAGTTTTTACTTCTATATGTAAACTGCATCAAATATACTTGTATTCAATGTGAATACACTGTTATACCATGAGTTTTTACTTCTATATGTAAACTGCATCAAATATACTTGTATTCAATGTGAATACACTGTTATTCCATGAGTTTTTACTTCTATATGTATACTGCATCAAATATACTTGTATTCAATGTGAATACACGGTTATACCATGAGTTTTTACTTCTATATGTCAACAGCATCAAATATACTTGTATTCAATGTGAATACACTGTTATACCATGAGTTTTTACTTCTATATGTAAACAGCATCAAATATACTTGTATTCAATGTGAATACACTGTTATACCATGAGTTTGTACTTCTATATGTAAACTGCATGGAATATACTTGTATTCAATGTGAATACACTGTTATACCATGAATTTTACTTCTATATGTAAACTGCATCAAATATACTTGTATTCAATGTGAATACACTGTTATACCATGAGTTTTTACTTCTATATGTATACTGCATCAAATATACTTGTATTCAATGTGAATACACTTTTACACCATGAGTTTTTACTTCTATATGTCAACAGCATCAAATATACTTGTATTCAATGTGAATAATTGTTATACCATTAGTTTTTACTTCTATATGTAAACAGCATCAAATATACTTGTATTCAATGTGAATACACTGTTATACCATGAGTTTGTACTTCTATATGTAAACTGCATCAAATATACTTGTATTCAATGTGAATACACTGTTATACCATGAGTTTTTACTTCTTTTTGTAAACTGCATGGAATATACTTGTATTCAATGTGAATACACTGTTATACCACGAGTTTTTACTTCTATATGTAAACTGCATGGAATATACTTGTATTCAATGTGAATACACTGTTATACCATGAGTTTTTACTTCTATTTGTAAACTGCATGGAATATACTTGTATTCAATGTGAATACACTGTTATACCATGAGTTTTTACTTCTATATGTAAACTGCATGGAATATACTTGTATTCAATGTAAATACACTGTTATACCATGAGTTTTTACTTCTATATGTAAACTGCATCAAATATACTTGTATTCAATGTGAATACACTGTTATACCATGAGTTTTTACTTCTATATGTAAACTGCATCAAATATACTTGTATTCAATGTGAATACACTGTTATACCATGAGTTTTTACTTCTATATGTAAACTGCATCAAATATACTTGTATTCAATGTGAATACACTGTTATACCATGAGTTTTTACTTCTATATGTAAACAGCATCAAATATACTTGTATTCAATGTGAATACACTGTTATACCATGAGTTTTTACTTCTTTATGTAAACTGCATGGAATATACTTGTATTTAATGTGAATACACTGTTATACCATGAGTTTTTACTTCTATATGTAAACTGCATGGAATATACTTGTATTCAATGTAAATACACTGTTATACCATGAGTTTTTACTTCTATATGTAAACTGCATGGAATATACTTGTATTCAATGTGAATACACTGTTATACCATGAGTTTTTACTTCTATATGTAAACTGCATCAAATATACTTGTATTCAATGTGAATACACTGTTATACCATGAGTTTTTACTTCTATATGTAAACTGCATCAAATATACTTGTATTCAATCTGAATACACTGTTATTCCATGAGTTTTTACTTCTATATGTAAACTGCATCAAATATACTTGTATTCAATGTGAATACACTGTTATACCATGAGTTTTTACTTCTATATGTCAACAGCATCAAATATACTTGTATTCAATGTGAATACACTGTTATACCATGAGTTTTTAATTCTATATGTAAACAGCATCAAATATACTTGTATTCAATGTGAATACACTGTTATACCATGAGTTTTTACTTCTATATGTAAACTGCATGGAATATACTTGTATTCAATGTGAATACACTGTTATACCATGAGTTTTTACTTCTATATGTAAACTGCATCAAATATACTTGTATTCAATGTGAATACACTGTTATACCATGAGTTTTTACTTCTATATGTAAACTGCATCAAATATACTTGTATTCAATGTGAATACACTGTTATACCATGAGTTTTTACTTCTATATGTCAACAGCATCAAATATACTTGTATTCAATGTGAATACACTGTTATACCATGAGTTTTTACTTCTATATGTAAACAGCATCAAATATACTTGTATTCAATGTGAATACACTGTTATACCATGAGTTTTTACTTCTATATGTAAACTGCATCAAATATACTTGTATTCAATGTGAATACACTGTTATACCATGAGTTTTTACTTCTTTATGTAAACTGCATGGAATATACTTGTATTCAATGTGAATACACTGTTATACCATGAGTTTTTACTTCTATATGTAAACTGCATCAAATATACTTGTATTCAATGTGAATACACTGTTATACCATGAGTTTTTACTTCTATATGTCAACAGCATCAAATATACTTGTATTCAATGTGAATACACTGTTATACCATGAGTTTTTACTTCTATATGTAAACAGCATCAAATATACTTGTATTCAATGTGAATACACTGTTATACCATGAGTTTTTACTTCTATATGTAAACTGCATGGAATATACTTGTATTCAATGTGAATACACTGTTATACCATGAGTTTTTACTTCTATATGTAAACTGCATGGAATATACTTGTATTCAATGTAAATACACTGTTATACCATGAGTTTTTACTTCTATATGTAAACTGCATGGAATATACTTGTATTCAATGTGAATACACTGTTATACCATGAGTTTTTACTTCTATATGTAAACTGCATCAAATATACTTGTATTCAATGTGAATACACTGTTATACCATGAGTTTTTACTTCTATATGTAAACTGCATCAAATATACTTGTATTCAATGTGAATACACTGTTATACCATGAGTTTTTACTTCTATATGTAAACTGCATCAAATATACTTGTATTCAATGTGAATACACTGTTATACCATGAGTTTTTACTTCTATATGTCAACAGCATCAAATATACTTGTATTCAATGTGAATACACTGTTATACCATGAGTTTTTACTTCTATATGTAAACAGCATCAAATATACTTGTATTCAATGTGAATACACTGTTATACCATGAGTTTTTACTTCTATATGTAAACTGCATGGAATATACTTGTATTCAATGTGAATACACTGTTATACCATGAGTTTTTACTTCTATATGTAAACTGCATCAAATATACTTGTATTCAATGTGAATACACTGTTATCCCATGAGTTTTTACTTCTATATGTAAACAGCATCAAATATACTTGTATTCAATGTGAATACACTGTTATACCATGAGTTTTTACTTCTATATGTAAACTGCATCAAATATACTTGTATTCAATGTGAATACACTGTTATACCATGAGTTTTTACTTCTATATGTAAACAGCATCAAATATACTTGTATTCAATGTGAATACACTGTTATACCATGAGTTTTTACTTCTTTATGTAAACTGCATGGAATATACTTGTATTCAATGTGAATACACTGTTATACCATGAGTTTTTACTTCTATATGTAAACTGCATGGAATATACTTGTATTCAATGTGAATACACTGTTATACCATGAGTTTTTACTTCTATATGTAAACTGCATCAAATATACTTGTATTCAATGTGAATACACTGTTATACCATGAGTTTTTACTTCTATATGTAAACTGCATCAAATATACTTGTATTCAATGTGAATACACTGTTATACCATGAGTTTTTACTTCTATATGTAAACTGCATCAAATATACTTGTATTCAATGTGAATACACTGTTATACCATGAGTTTTTACTTCTATATGTCAACAGCATCAAATATACTTGTATTCAATGTGAATACACTGTTATACCATGAGTTTTTAATTCTATATGTAAACAGCATCAAATATACTTGTATTCAATGTGAATACACTGTTATACCATGAGTTTTTACTTCTTTATGTAAACTGCATGGAATATACTTGTATTCAATGTGAATACACTGTTATACCATGAGTTTTTACTTCTATATGTAAACTGCATGGAATATACTTGTATTCAATGTAAATACACTGTTATACCATGAGTTTTTACTTCTATATGTAAACTGCATGGAATATACTTGTATTCAATGTGAATACACTGTTATACCATGAGTTTTTACTTCTATATGTAAACTGCATCAAATATACTTGTATTCAATGTGAATACACTGTTATACCATGAGTTTTTACTTCTATATGTAAACTGCATCAAATATACTTGTATTCAATGTGAATACACTGTTATACCATGAGTTTTTACTTCTATATGTAAACTGCATCAAATATACTTGTATTCAATGTGAATACACTGTTATACCATGAGTTTTTACTTCTATATGTCAACAGCATCAAATATACTTGTATTCAATGTGAATACATTGTTATACCATGAGTTTTTAATTCTATATGTAAACAGCATCAAATATACTTGTATTCAATGTGATTACACTGTTATACCATGAGTTTGTACTTCTATATGTAAACTGCATGGAATATACTTGTATTCAATGTGAATACACTGTTATACCATGAGTTTTTACTTCTATATGTGTTCTGCATCAAATATACTTGTATCAATGTGAATACACTGTTATCCCATGAGTTTTTACTTCTATATGTAAACAGCATCAAATATACTTGTATTCAATGTGAATACACTGTTATACCATGAGTTTGTACTTCTATATGTAAACTGCATCAAATACACTTGTATTCAATGTGAATACACTGTTATACCATGAGTTTTTACTTCTATATGTAAACAGCATCAAATATACTTGTATTCAATGTGAATACACTGTTATACCATGAGTTTTTACTTCTTTTTGTAAACTGCATGGAATATACTTGTATTCAATGTGAATACACTGTTATACCATGAGTTTTTACTTCTATATGTAAACTGCATGGAATATACTTGTATTCAATGTGAATACACTGTTATACCATGAGTTTTTACTTCTATATGTAAACTGCATGGAATATACTTGTATTCAATGTGAATACACTGTTATACCATGAGTTTTTACTTCTATATGTAAACTGCATCAAATATACTTGTATTCAATGTGAATACACTGTTATACCATGAGTTTTTACTTCTATATGTAAACTGCATCAAATATACTTGTATTCAATGTGAATACACTGTTATACCATGAGTTTTTACTTCTATATGTAAACTGCATCAAATATACTTGTATTCAATGTGAATACACTGTTATACCATGAGTTTTTACTTCCATATGTCAACAGCATCAAATATACTTGTATTCAATGTGCATACATTGTTATACCATGAGTTTTTAATTCTATATGTAAACAGCATCAAATATACTTGTATTCAATGTGAATACACTGTTATACCATGAGTTTTTACTTCTATATGTAAACTGCATGGAATATACTTGTATTCAATGTGAATACACTGTTATACCATGAGTTTTTACTTCTATATGTAAACTGCATCAAATATACTTGTATTCAATCTGAATACACTGTTATACCATGAGTTTTTACTTCTATATGTAAACTGCATCAAATATACTTGTATTCAATGTGAATACACGGTTATACCATGAGTTTTTACTTCTATATGTCAACAGCATCAAATATACTTGTATTCAATGTGAATACATTGTTATACCATGAGTTTTTAATTCTATATGTAAACAGCATCAAATATACTTGTATTCAATGTGATTACACTGTTATACCATGAGTTTGTACTTCTATATGTAAACTGCATGGAATATACTTGTATTCAATGTGAATACACTGTTATCCCATGAGTTTTTACTTCTATATGTAAACAGCATCAAATACACTTGTATTCAATGTGAATACACTGTTATACCATGAGTTTTTACTTCTATATGTAAACAGCATCAAATATACTTGTATTCAATGTGAATACACTTAATACCATGAGTTTTTACTTCTTTTTGTAAACTGCATGGAATATACTTGTATTCAATGTGAATACACTGTTATACCATCAGTTTTTACTTCTATATGTAAACTGCATGGAATATACTTGTATTCAATGTAAATAAACTGTTATTCCACGAGTTTTTACTTCTATATGTAAACTGCATGGAATATACTTGTATTAAATGTGAATACACTGTTATACCATGAGTTTTTACTTCTATATGTAAACTGCATCAAATATACTTGTATTCAATGTGAATACACTGTTATACCATGAGTTTTTACTTCTATATGTATACTGCATCAAATATACTTGTATTCAATGTGAATACACTGTTATTCCATGAGTTTTTACTTCTATATGTGTACTGCATCAAATATACTTGTATTCAATGTGAATACACGGTTATACCATGAGTTTTTACTTCCATATGTCAACAGCATCAAATATACTTGTATTCAATGTGCATACATTGTTATACCATGAGTTTTTAATTCTATATGTAAACAGCATCAAATATACTTGTATTCAATGTGAATACACTGTTATACCATGAGTTTGTACTTCTATATGTAAACTGCATGGAATATACTTGTATTCAATATGAATACACTGTTATACCATGAGTTTTTACTTCTATATGTATACTGCATCAAATATACTTGTATCAATCTGAATACACTGTTATTCCATGAGTTTTTACTTCTATATGTATACTGCATCAAATATACTTGTATTCAATGTGAATACACTTTTACACCATGAGTTTTTACTTCTATATGTCAACAGCATCAAATATACTTGTATTCAATGTGAATAATTGTTATACCATTAGTTTTTACTTCTATATGTAAACCGCATCAAATATACTTGTATTCAATGTGAATACACTGTTATACCATGAGTTTGTACTTCTATATGTAAACTGCATGGAATATACTTGTAATCAATGTGAATACACTGTTAAACCATGAGTTTTTACTTCTATATGTAAACTGCATGGAATATACTTGTATTCAATGTGAATACACTATTATACCATGAGTTTTTACTTCTATATGTAAACTGCATGGAATATACTTGTATTCAATGTAAATACACTGTTATACCATGAGTTTTTACTTCTATATGTAAACTGCATCAAATATACTTGTATTCAATGTGAATACACTGTTATACCATGATTTTTTACTTCTATATGTATACTGCATCACATAGACTTGTATCAATGTGAATACACTGTTATTCCATGAGTTTTTACTTCTATATGTATACTGCATCAAATGTACTTGTGTTCAATGTGAATACACTGTTATACCATGAGTTTTTACTTCTATATGTAAACAGCATCAAATATACTTGTATTCAATGTGAATACACTTAATACCATGAGTTTTTACTTCTTTTTGTAAACTGCATGGAATATACTTGTATTCAATGTGAATACACTGTTATACCATCAGTTTTTACTTCTATATGTAAACTGCATGGAATATACTTGTATTCAATGTAAATAAACTGTTATTCCACGAGTTTTTACTTCTATATGTAAACTGCATGGAATATACTTGTATTAAATGTGAATACACTGTTATACCATGAGTTTTTACTTCTATATGTAAACTGCATCAAATATACTTGTATTCAATGTGAATACACTGTTATACCATGAGTTTTTACTTCTATATGTATACTGCATCAAATATACTTGTATTCAATGTGAATACACTGTTATTCCATGAGTTTTTACTTCTATATGTGTACTGCATCAAATATACTTGTATTCAATGTGAATACACGGTTATACCATGAGTTTTTTTTTTCTATATGTCAACAGCATCAAATATACTTGTATTCAATGTGAATACATTGTTATACCATGAGTTTTTAATTCTATATGTAAACAGCATCAAATATACTTGTATTCAATGTGAATACACTGTTATAACATGAGTTTGTACTTCTATATGTAAACTGCATGGAATATACTTGTATTCAATGTGAATACACTGTTATACCATGAGTTTTTACTTCTATATGTATACTGCATCAAATATACTTGTATCAATGTGAATACACTGTTATCCCATGAGTGTTTACTTCTATATGTATACTGCATCAAATATACTTGTATTCAATGTGAATACACTTTTACACCATGAGTTTTTACTTCTATATGTCAACAGCATCAAATATACTTGTATTCAATGTGAATAATTGTTATACCATTAGTTTTTACTTCTATATGTAAACAGCATCAAATATACTTGTATTCAATGTGAATACACTGTTATACCATGAGTTTTTACTTCTATATGTAAACAGCATCAAATATACTTGTATTCAATGTGAATACACTTAATACCATGAGTTTTTACTTCTTTTTTTAAACTGCATGGAATATACTGGTATTCAATGTGAATACACTGTTATACCATCAGTTTTTACTTCTATATGTAAACTGCATGGAATATACTTGTATTCAATGTAAATAAACTGTTATTCCACGAGTTTTTACTTCTATATGTAAACTGCATGGAATATACTTGTATTAAATGTGAATACACTGTTATACCATGAGTTTTTACTTCTATATGTAAACTGCATCAAATATACTTGTATTCAATGTGAATACACTGTTATACCATGAGTTTTTACTTCTATATGTATACTGCATCAAATATACTTGTATTCAATGTGAATACACTGTTATTCCATGAGTTTTTACTTCTATATGTGTACTGCATCAAATATACTTGTATTCAATGTGAATACACGGTTATACCATGAGTTTTTACTTCTATATGTCAACAGCATCAAATATACTTGTATTCAATGTGAATACATTGTTATACCATGAGTTTTTAATTCTATATGTAAACAGCATCAAATATACTTGTATTCAATGTGAATACACTGTTATACCATCAGTTTTTACTTCTATATGTAAACTGCATGGAATATACTTGTATTCAATGTAAATAAACTGTTATTCCACGAGGTTTTACTTCTAAATGTAAACTGCATGGAATATACTTGTATTCAATGTGAATACACTGTTATACCATGAGTTTTTACTTCTATATGTAAACTGCATCAAATATACTTGTATTCAATGTGAATACACTGTTATACCATGAGTTTGTACTTCTATATGTAAACTGCATGGAATATACTTGTATTCAATGTGAATACACTGTTATACCATGAGTTTTTACTTCTATATGTATACTGCATCAAATATACTTGTATTCAATGTGAATACACTGTTATACCATGAGTTTTTACTTCTAAATGTAAACTGCATCAAATATACTTGTATTCAATGTGAATACACTGTTATACCATGAGTTTTTACTTCTATATGTAAACTGCATGGAATATACTTGTATTCAATGTGAATACACTGTTATACCATGAGTTTTTACTTCTATATGTAAACTGCATGGAATATACTTGTATTCAATGTAAATACACTGTTATACCATGATTTTTACTTCTATATGTAAACTGCATGGATTATACTTGTATTAAATGTGAATACACTGCTATACCATGAGTTTTTACTTCTATATGTATACTGCATCAAATATACTTGTATTCAATGTGAATACACTGTTATACCATGAGTTTTTACATCTATACGTATACTGCATCAAATATACTTGTATTCAATGTGAATACACTGTTATACCATGAAATTTTACTTCTATATTTAAACTGCATGGAATATACTTGTATTCAATGTGAATACACATTTATACCATGAGTTTTTACTTCTATATGTAAACAGCATCAAATATACTTGTATTCAATGTGAATACACTGTTATACCATGAAATTTTACTTCTATATGTAAACTGCATGGAATATACTTGTATTCAATGTGAATACACTGTTATACCATGAGTTTTTACTTCTATATGTAAACTGCATGGAATATACTTGTATTCAATGTGAATACACTGTTATACCATGAAACCAAGAAGTACAATGCTAGGGCCAACGAGTAATACAATTATATTACACCTTTCAACTGGTGCCTAAATAGATATACATAATAATTACATTCAAGCAAGACATATCAGCAATAATATAATAAATTACCCAGGGTCCACAATTAGGAGTGGGCTATGACCAGAAATACCAGGGGTGACTCAATAGAGATCACGCATTAATTAACACACTCTAAACACAAATACACAATACATTAATTTACGTCATAAAATAACATTTCAATCAAGTACCTGAATGCAGAGCAGAATCAAGTGGACACACACAATAAACGACACCAATAGCGTACCAGATTAAGAGCTTTCAAAATCAGAAACTTACTAGGCAAAAATGGCCTCTTACGACTCGAAACGAAATCAGACAGAAGCAAACAACTGATCAGCTGATAGCTACGCCCTCTGATTATTCGACGTGACATCTACCGTTACAATTACAAACATAATCAGATTAAACAGCAGCCGAATAAATTAAGCGTCGATTTTCGCTGGAACATTCTCCCCCGAGGTCAGCGGAACGCTGGCCGAGCTTTGTTCCAATAATACTAGTCGATGGATTGCTCGTAAATAATCACCGCTACCAGTCTTCACTTTGACTACTCGGACGAGACCGTCGGATCCAGGGAAGACTTCGATCAAGCGCCCCGTTTTCCATTGGCTGGGCGGTAGATTGCTCTCTGACACCATCACGGCGTCTCCGACGAAAAAATTCCTTTCCTCCGTCATCCATTTTCGTCGAGGAATTAAAGTGGGAAGATAAAAATTTTGTCCACAAATCCCAAAAGAGATTAGCCATCTTCTTGACATATCTCACATGGTCCCGAGGGAGAGCATTTTTGACGATTCCAGCAGGTAAATCGGAAGTTGGCGGCAAATTTAAGAAATCTCTTGGGGCAATTGGTCGAAAATCTTCCGGGTCGTTACTCGCGAGCGTCAAGGGACGGCTGTTTAGCTGGCCTGATACCTCCTTCAGCAGAGTTCTCAGCATCTCATCCGTTGGATATCTTAAGCTGGTCTTTTCCGTATCCAATGCTCGGTAGAGCGCTCTTTTCACGGATTTCACCAACGATTCATGAGATCCGCCGAAATGTGGAGCACTGGGCGGCTGGAATTTCCACACAATCGACTTCGTTTGAACGAATTCTTGAAATTTGTCGTCCATCTGTAGCTCACGAACGGCTGCCACCATTTCCTTTTCTGCGCCGACGAAATTCGTGCCATTATCACTGAAGACTTCGGATGGTTTTGCATACTCCCCGACGAAGCGACGAAAACAATAAAGAAAATCCGGCGTCGACAATGATTGGGCCAGGTCTAGATAAACATAGCGCGTTACACAACAGGATAAAAGTAAGCCATATCGCTTGGTAATCCTCCCCCTATACGCCGAAGTTTCTACCGGCCCAAAATAATCAAGCGTGACATGGGTAAATGGGGTGGAGTATGAATCCAAACGGGCAGCTGGAAGATCTCCCATCTTCTGGGTTGCTAACTTGGCTCTTGTCTTAATACAAGTTGAACATTTGAAGCGAATTTTCTTTGCCAGCTCCTTCCCTTGTAGAATCCAGAAGTGTTGCCGAGCCTTTGAATGTAGAAAATCCGTGCCGACGTGATGCTCCTCGTTATGGATCGCTATGATGATCGCCTCTGCAAGAACATGCTTTCCTGGCAGGATTGGAGGATGCAGGATGTCATAGGGTAAACGGGCTCGACGGATGCGGCCTCCAAGTCGTAGAATTCCGTCGCTATCTAAAAACGGACTTAATTGTTGAAGTCTCGATGTTCGGCTGAGCGGTCTATTTCGGCGGAGCTGCTGGATGTCTTCATTAAATTCCTCTTCTTGACACCGACGCACCAACTCTTGGTAGGGGCCTTCCATCTTGAGACAGCTGGAAAGATTAGATGAATCAATTTTCAATTTTGACCAATCATGCTCGAACCGTGTTTTCGTCAAATGTTGAGAATGGGCAGCACGTCGCTCGGCGGAAACAGCCATCCAGGGTAAATCTTTTGGCCACAGGTCAACCGGTTGTTTCAGGAAATCAGGACCTTCTAGCCAGCCAGGTGGAATTGGTTCTTCATCGACGAGAAGCAACCGCGTAGCGACATCTGCGATATTTTGTTTTCCAGGCACAAATCTCCATTCGCTCGGATCGGTGACAGATTGAATTTCTCCAATTCTATGGCTGACAAATGGCGTATAGTGAGCGGCAACAGCTCGTAGCCAATTCCGTGTGGTACTTGAATCCGTCCAGAACAGTCGGGTGAGACCAGGAAGGTTTATCGCCTCTTCCACGTACCTGGAAAGTCTTGCGCCAAGCAGAGCGGCATTAAGTTCCAATTTAGGAATTGAAATAGTTTTACGAGGAGCCAATTTTGTTTTCGCCATCACCAATCGGCAACTAGAGGAACCGTCTTCATAGGAGGTATTCAAATACACTGCAGCTGCAACGGCCTCTTCGGATGCATCACAAAACGTTAAGAGTTGACTGCTCTTGATATTTCTTTTGTTCGGCTGAAGATTCCTTGGCATCCGGATGCTGTTTAATTGTTTCAGCGTGCTGAACCAGCGTTGCCACCATGCCTTATCTTCTCCGGTCACGACGTCCTTCCAATTCAGGCCCTTGATGCCTAATTCGCGTAGTTTAATCTTCGCTTTGACAATCAGAGGAGCTGCACGACCTAATGGATCATAAACGGCGGCCACTTTGCTGAGTAATCCAGCACGTGTCCACTCCACCTCATCCGCACCGGTTACTCGGAAGGTTAGATCGTCGGTACTAGGCTCGTAAAATATTCCCAGCAACTTTTCGGCTTCATCAGAAGCTAAACTGCATGTTGAATCAACGGTAGAGCTTTCAATTGGTTGAAGAGCTGCGACAAGTTTTGGTGAGTTTGAGATCCAATTGGTAAGATGAAAATCTCCTTCTGCCAATCCGTCCCGAATATTCTTCGCGTTGTCAATGGCTAATTCTTCACTATCGGCAGCTTTTAATAAATCGTCCATGTACATGTTATTCTCGACCGCTTCAATGCAATCCTTCTTCCCCGTCTTTGCATCGGCAGCAGCTCGCTGCACTGTTTTGAGAGCAATAAACGGAGAACAATTTAGTCCGAAGGGCAGACGGTCCATCTGATACGTTAAAATCTTTTCTGATCCAGGTTCCTGCCATAGGAATCGATGAAATCGGGCATCACTTGGCTTCAGTCGAATTAGGCTGTACATGACTGTGATATCTGCTGAAAAGGCGATTTCTCCCTGTTGAAATCGAATAAGAACTTTAGCTAAATCATTTTGAAGTTTCGGACCAGGCCGCATTCCATCGTTCAAACTCTTCCGTTTCCAGCGAGAAGCTCCATCAAACACGACTCGCAATTTTCGCTCTTTCTTCCCGTAGACCTTTTTGTAGACTCCGTGATGGGGAAGATAAAACTGGTCGTTGGAGTAGAGATTTTCATCTTCAACTAGCGACGCATATCCTTCATCGATATATTTCTTTATGGCTTTTCGGTAATCTTCTTCAAGCTTAGGGTCCTTCTTGAAGCGTTGTCGTAAATCTTGAAGACGATGTTGTGCGAGCTTTCGATTATTTTCAAATGCTGGTTCACCTTCAATCCAAGTCAGCGGAGCTTCATAGCCAACTTCTAATTTTCGCAAACCTTCATTGACGATTTTCTCGGCCTTCTGCTCTGACTCCGACAAACCTTCGCCTCGAAACTCCGTTCCAAAGTTTTCTGTTTCGCAAAAGGCTCTAAATTCGGCATCTAAGGAGTCTTGAACAGCCGGACCTTCTTCTCTTGACGTTGCAGTGAGATGATGAGAGCGTGCAGTCATCGGACCAATGTCTCCTCCAAGCAAGCCACGAACAATCCATCCCAATCGGGTTCGAGAGGCAAATGGTTCATCATCTCCACCTACTCTCGATTCTAACACTGCAATCAAATGAGAATGATCAAGGCCCAGCAATACGTCGATCTTCCCTCCACTCTTCATAACGGGCACGTCGGCAAGATGGGGCCAACGTTGCTTCAGTTCATCCCAATTAACAATTGGAGTAGGGCGAGCGACTTGCGGTATCGTCAGTCCGGCGATAATCGTTTCTTCGCCGTCAGGTAGTCGAAATCGCACGTCAGCACGTTGGGAATCGTAACGTTCGGCACCTGTCACACCAACAAGATCCAGATTTTGTTTCTTCCCTATTATCTTCAGACGCCAGAGGAAATCTTCTCGAAACAGTGTAGTGTCGCTGCCTTCATCGATCATCACCGACACCGGAATAACTGTACCATCCATAGCGTAGGCTTCAGTCTGAATTACTCCCAGCGCCACCTTCATTTGATCCGCTCGGGCTGAAAGAGAAGTGTGATGACTGTCGCCTTTTACAGTCGGAATATTCCCTGCATCATGGAGTAAGCTGTGATGTTCATAAGGGCAATCCTTCACTCCACATCCTTTTCCAAACGTACAATCTTTGGCTGAATGCTTCGCCCCAAAACATTTGAGACACAACCGCCTTCTAATGCAGAATCGGATCTTCTCCTTGGTCGGCATTGCCTTGAACGTTGGGCAAGATAAAACACGGTGCTCTTCATTGCAACAATAACAGCGACTTTTGTAGGGCTTGTCGGAACGATCTGGTTCGAAGCTAGTGTGATGAGCACGAGCGGTGGTCGGACGATGTCGTGAACTGCCAAACCCATTTCCAGATGATTGTTCTGCTGCAATATTGTACGCGTTTTGATAAGCCGAAGCTCTTACACAGAGCCACTCCCCAAATTCGTTGAGACTTCTACGCTCCAATCCAGTTCCTCTTCTGGAATTCCACTCGAGTCGATCTGCTGGATGAAGTTTCCGGCATAAACGTTCAATGATGTCAGAGCTTGAAGTTTCTCCAATCCGCGTCAAATCGAAGAAATGAGTCCGCGCCTTTTCTGCAAACCGACGTAATGCCGTTGGATCACGTCCGAGATCCATTCGATCGAGTTCACTGAGATGGGCAACTCGCATGACATCCCGGCGTCCAGCTGCCTGCTTGAGACGAGAAAGCGCTGACTTGTACGCGGGTTCTCCTCCTCCTAAACCTTGAACAATGTCCAGTTGCTCACCGCTTAAACGACTCTTCAAAATTGCTAACTTCTCGCCAGCTGAAATTCTTTGATCATGCACCATTGAACGATACAGATCAATCCACCAGAACCAGTCTAAAGCTTTACCAGAAAATACCGGAAGTTCGCTTTTCAATGACGGGGCCTTGTGAGAATAAAACCAGGTCGGATCTTCCAAACCGGAGCAATATCGGTCAATCCAGCAATCAGGCTCACCTTCCTCTTCGGTTTCTCGAGACCTTGGTTCAATGAGGGGTTTCCGACGCCAATCGTTGATAGCAGCTTCTTTGTCTCCCCAGTCGTGTTGTCCATCACTGATGACT
Organism: Daphnia magna; assembly: GCF_020631705.1. Lineage (NCBI taxonomy): Eukaryota > Metazoa > Arthropoda > Branchiopoda > Diplostraca > Daphniidae > Daphnia > Daphnia magna. The sequence continues at coordinate 5,460,439 of NC_059187.1, forward strand.
GTATTTGCAGATTTTCTTTTCTCCATAGCACCTGTTAAATTTTCCACCTCTTTGTTTGCTTCTTCCACTTTCCTCTTCGCGTCGACTGACTCCTTCTGCAACTTTTCTGCGTTTCGTTGAGCTTCTTCAGCTTTCTGTTTCGCATCAGCTAGGGCTTGAGAAGTCGTTTGAGTCCAGTTTCTCAATACCTCGCTTCGAATAGAAAGAGGCTGAAAGGAAGCAATGGAAGAAGCTTCGTCTGCACGAGAATTGATGAATCTACGTCTTCCTTTGCTGTCTCAATTTGGGTGAACAGTGCAATTTGGATGGCTGCTTGTCTTCCAAACTCTTCTGTATGATTCGGCATGACAGCCAACAAGTTAAGACGTTCGGTGTCTGCATACATGGAGTCGAGCTTGTCAACTAATCCGCGACATGCTCGGCGGGAACCATTTTCTGCTATCAGCTTGTTGATCATCTGGCATGCTAAATCAATTTTGGAACGCACAGCATCACGTTCAACAGCATCTTGAGCTCTACTGTGTTGAGATGTGGTTTCATTTTTTGCATTTTGGGTCTGAAGGTTGAGTCCTTGTCCATCATCGTTGACTGACTGTGCTGGAGACTTGCCCAGATCTTCTGCTTGTCTTTGATAAATGGACTGGACGTTTCGATTCTTCCTTCTTCCTGCAATTGTGTCTTCGTCAGGTTCAGAATGAGCTTGAGCAGCCTTCTTCTTGCCCTTTGTCATTGTCTTTCTTCTTGCAGCAGGTCCTGCTACGATCACCAATGAAACCAAGAAGTACAATGCTAGGGCCAACGAGTAATACAATTATATTACACCTTTCAACTGCTGCCTAAATAGATATACATAATAATTACATTCAAGCAAGACATATCAGCAATAATATAATAAATTACCCAGGGTCCACAATTAGGAGTGGGCTATGACCAGAAATACCAGGGGTGACTCAATAGAGATCACGCATTAATTAACACACTCTAAACACAAATACACAATACATTAATTTACGTCATAAAATAACATTTCAATCAAGTACCTGAATGCAGAGCAGAATCAAGTGGACACACACAATTAACGACACCAATAGCGTACCAGATTAAGAGCTTTCAAAATCAGAAACTTACTAGGCAAAAATGGCCTCTTACGACTCGAAACGAAATCAGACAGAAGCAAACAACTGATCAGCTGATAGCTACGCCCTCTGATTATTCGACGTGACATCTACCGTTACAATTACAAACATAATCAGATTAAACAGCAGCCGAATAAATTAAGCGTCGATTTTCGCTGGAACATACCATGAGTTTTTACTTCTATATGTAAACTGCATCAAATATACTTGTATTCAATGTGAATACACTGTTATACCATGAGTTTTTACTTCTATATGTATACTGCATCAAATATACTTGTATTCAATGTGAATACACTGTTATACCATGAGTTTTTACTTCTATATGTAAACTGCATGGAATATACTTGTATTCAATGTGAATACACTGCTATACCATAAGTTTTTACTTCTATATGTAAACAGCATCAAATATACTTGTATTCAATGTGAATACACTGTTATACCATGAATTTTTACTTCTTTATGTAAACAGCATCAAATATACTTGTATTCAATGTGAATACACTGTTATACCATGAAATTTTACTTCTATATGTAAACAGTTTCGAATATACTTGTATTCAACGTGAATACACTGTTATACCAATGAGTTTTTACTTCTATATGTAAACTGCATTGAATATACTTGTATTCAATGTGAATACACTGTTATACCATGAGTTTTTACTTCTATATAAAAAACTGCATGGAATATACTTGCATTCCATGTGAATACACTGTTATACCATGAGTTTTTACTTCTATATGTAATCTGCATGGAATATACTTGTATTCAATGTGAATACACTGTTATACCATGAGTTTTTACTTCTATATGTAAACTGCATGGAATATACTTGCATTTAATGTGAATACACGGTTATACCATGAGTTTTTACTTCTATATGTATACTGCATCAAATATACTTGTATTCAATGAGATTACACTGTTATACCATGAGTTTTTACATCTTTATGTATACTGCATAAATATACTGGTATTCAATATGAACACACTGCTATACCATGAGTTTTTATTTCTATATGTATACTGCATCAAATATACTTGTATTCAATGTGAATACACTGTTATACCATGAGTTTTTACATCTATACGTATACTGCATCAAATATACTTGTATTTAATGTGAATACACCGTTATACCATGAGTTTTTACTTCTATATGTATACTGCATCAAATATACTTGTATTCAATGTGAATACACTGTTATACCATGAGTTTTTACTTCTATATGTATACTGCATCAAATATACTTGTATTCAATGTGAATACACTGTTATACCATGAGTTTTTTCTTCTATATGGAAACAGCATCAAATATACTTGTATTCAATGTGAATACACTGTTATACCATGAGTTTTTACTTCTTTTTGTAAACTGCATGGAATATACTTGTATTCAATGTGAATACACTGTTATACCATGAGTTTTTACTTCTATATGTAAACTGCATGGAATATACTTGAATTCAATGTGAATACACTGTTATTCCATGAGTTTTTACTTCTATATGTAAATTGCATGAGATATACTTGTATTCAATGTGAATACACTGTTATATCATGAGTTTTTACTTGTATATGTAAACTGCATCAAATATACTTGTATTCAATGTGAATACACTGTTATACCATGAGTTTTTACTTCTATATGTATACTGCATCAAATATACTTGTATTCAATGTGAATACACTGTTATACCATGAGTTTTTACTTCTATATGTAAACTGCATGGAATATACTTGTATTTATTGTGAATACACTGTTATACCATGAGTTTTTACTTCTATATGTAAACTGCATGGAATATACTTGTATTAAATGTGAATACACTGTTATACCATGAGTTTTTACTTCTATATGTAAACTGCATGGAATATACTTGTATTCAATGTGAATACACTGTTATACCATGAATTTTTACTTTTATATGTAAACAGCAGCAAATATACTTGTATTCAATGTGAATACACTGTTATACCTTGAGTTTTTAGTTCTATATGTGAACAGCATCAAATATACTTGTATTCAATGTGAATACACTGTTATACCATGAGTTTTTACTTCTATATGTAAACAGCATCAAATATACTTGTATTCAATGTGAATACACTGTTATACCATGAGTTTTTACTTCTATATGTAAACTGCATGGAATATACTTGTATTCAATGTGAATACACTGTTATACCATGAGTTTTTACTTCTATATGTAAACTGCATCAAATATACTTGTATTCAATGTGAATACACTGTTATACCATGAGTTTTTACTTCTATATGTATACTGCATCAAATATTCTTGTATTAAATGTGAATACACTGTTATACCATGAGTTTTTACTTCTATATGTAAACTGCATGGAATATACTTGTATTCAATGTGAATACACTGTTATACCATTAGTTTTTACTTCTATATGTAAACTGCATAAAATATACTTGTATTCAATGTGAATACACTGTTATACCATGAGTTTTTACTTCTATATGTATACTGCATCAAATATACTTGTATTCAATGTGAATACACTGTTATACCATGAGTTTTTACTTCTATATGTATACTGCATCAAATATACTTGTATTCAATCTGAATACACTGCTATACCATGAGTTTTTACTTCTATATGCAAACAGCATCAAATATACTTGTATTCAATGTGAATACACTGTTATACCGTGAGTTTTTACTTCTATATGTTAACAGCATCAAATATACTTGTATTCAATGTGAATACACTGTTATTCCATGATTTTTTACTTCTATATGTAAACTACATAGAATATACTTGTATTCAATGTGAATACACTGTTTTACCATGAGTTTTTACTTCTATATGTAAACGGCATGGAATATACTTGTATTCAATGTAAATACACTGTTATACCATGAGTTTTTACCTCTATATGTAAACTGCATGGAATATACTTGTATTAAATGTAAATACACTGTTATACCATGAGTTTTTACTTCTATATGTAAACTGCATGGAATATACTTGTATTAAATATGAATACACTGTTATACCATGAGTTTTTACTTCTATATGTAAACTGCATGGAATATACTTGTATTCAATGTGAATACACTGTTATACCATGAGTTTTTACTTCTATATGTAAACAGCATCAAATATACTTGTATTCAATGTGAATACACTGTTATACCATGAGTTTTTAGTTCTATATGTAAACAGCATCAAATATACTTGTATTCAATGTGAATACACTGTTATACCATGAGTTTTTACTTCTATATGTAAACAGCATCAAATATACTTGTATTCATTGTGAATAAACTGTTATACCATGAGTTTTTACTTCTATATGTAAACTGCATGGAATATACTTGTATTCAATGTGAATACACTGTTATACCATGAGTTTTTACTTCTATATGTTAACAGCATCAAATATACTTGTATTCAATGTGAATACACTGTTATACCATGAGTTTTTACTTCTATATGTTAACAGCATCAAATATACTTGTATTCAATGTGAATACACTGTTATAACATGAGTTTTTACTTCTATATGTAAACTGCATGGAATATACTTGTATTCAATGTGAATACACTGTTATACCATGAGTTTTTACTTCTATATGTAAACAGCATCAAATATACTTGTATTCAATGTGAATACACTGTTATACCTTGAGTTTTTAGTTCTATATGAAAACAGAGTCAAATATACTTGTATTCAATGTGAATACACTGTTATACCATGAGTTTTTACTTCTATATGTAAACAGCATCAAATGTACTTGTATTCAATGTGAATACACTGTTATACCATGAGTTTTTACTTCTATATGTAAACTGCATGGAATATACTTGTATTCAATGTGAATACACTGTTATACAATGAGTTTTTACTTCTATATGTAAACAGCATCAAATATACTTGTATTCAATGTGAATACACTGTTATACCATGAGTTTTTAGTTCTATATGTAAACAGCATCAAATATACTTGTATTCAATGTGAATACACTGTTATACCATGAGTTTTTACTTCTATATGTAAACAGCATCAAATATACTTGTATTCATTGTGAATAAACTGTTATACCATGAGTTTTTACTTCTATATGTAAACTGCATGGAATATACTTGTATTCAATGTGAATACACTGTTATACCATGAGTTTTTACTTCTATATGTTAACAGCATCAAATATACTTGTATTCAATGTGAATACACTGTTATACCATGAGTTTTTACTTCTATATGTTAACAGCATCAAATATACTTGTATTCAATGTGAATACACTGTTATAACATGAGTTTTTACTTCTATATGTAAACTGCATGGAATATACTTGTATTCAATGTGAATACACTGTTATACCATGAGTTTTTACTTCTATATGTAAACAGCATCAAATATACTTGTATTCAATGTGAATACACTGTTATACCTTGAGTTTTTAGTTCTATATGAAAACAGAGTCAAATATACTTGTATTCAATGTGAATACACTGTTATACCATGAGTTTTTACTTCTATATGTAAACAGCATCAAATATACTTGTATTCAATGTGAATACACTGTTATACCATGAGTTTTTACTTCTATATGTAAACTGCATGGAATATACTTGTATTCAATGTGAATACACTGTTATACCATGAGTTTTTACTTCTATATGTAAACAGCATCAAATATACTTGTATTCAATGTGAATACACTGTTATACCATGAGTTTTTAGTTCTATATGTAAACAGCATCAAATATACTTGTATTCAATGTGAATACACTGTTATACCATGAGTTTTTACTTCTATATGTAAACAGCATCAAATATACTTGTATTCATTGTGAATAAACTGTTATACCATGAGTTTTTACTTCTATATGTAAACTGCATGGAATATACTTGTATTCAATGTGAATACACTGTTATACCATGAGTTTTTACTTCTATATGTTAACAGCATCAAATATACTTGTATTCAATGTGAATACACTGTTATACCATGAGTTTTTACTTCTATATGTTAACAGCATCAAATATACTTGTATTCAATGTGAATACACTGTTATAACATGAGTTTTTACTTCTATATGTAAACTGCATGGAATATACTTGTATTCAATGTGAATACACTGTTATACCATGAGTTTTTACTTCTATATGTAAACAGCATAAAATATACTTGTATTCAATGTGAATACACTGTTATACCTTGAGTTTTTAGTTCTATATGAAAACAGAGTCAAATATACTTGTATTCAATGTGAATACACTGTTATACCATGAGTTTTTACTTCTATATGTAAACAGCATCAAATATACTTGTATTCAATGTGAATACACTGTTATACCATGAGTTTTTACTTCTATAGGTAAACTGCATGGAATATACTTGTATTCAATGTGAATACACTGTTATACCATGAGTTTTTACTTCTATATGTAAACTGCATCAAATATACTTGTATTCAATGTGAATACACTGTTATACCATGAGTTTTTACTTCTATATGTATATTGCATCAAATATACTTGTATTCAATGTGAATACACTGTTATACCATGAGTTTTTACTTCTATATGTAAACTGCATGGAATATACTTGTATTCAATGTATATAAACTGTTATTCCAGGAGTTTTTACTTCTATATGTAAACTGCATGGAATATACTTGTATTCAATGTGAATACACTGTTATACCATGAGTTTTTACTTCTATATGTATACTGCATCAAATATACTTGTATTCAATGTGAATACACTGTTATACCATGAGTTTTTACTTCTATATTTATACTGCATCAAATATACTTGTCTTCAATGTGAATACACTGTTATACCATGAGTTTTTACTTCTATATGTTAACAGCATCAAATATACTTGTATTCAATGTGAATACACTGTTATTCCATGATTTTTTACTTCTATATGTAAACTACATAGAATATACTTGTATTCAATGTGAATACACTGTTTTACCATGAGTTTTTACTTCTATATGTAAACGGCATGGAATATACTTGAATTCAATGTAAATACACTGTTATACCATGAGTTTTTACTTCTATATGTAAACTGCATGGAATATACTTGTATTCAATGTGAATACACTGTTATACCATGAGTTTTTTTTCTATATGTAAACTGCATGGAATATACTTGTATTCAATGTGAATACACTGTTATACCATGAGTATTTACTTCTATATGTAAACAGCATCAAATATACTTGTATTCAATGTGAATATACTGTTATACCATGAGTTTTTACTTCTATATGAAAACAGCATCAAATATACTTGTATTCAATGTGAATACACTGTTATACTATGAGTTTTTACTTCTATATGTAAACTGCATGGAATATACTTGTATTCAATGTGAATACACTGTTATACCATGAGTTTTTACTTCTATATGTAAACAGCATCAAATATACTTGTATTCAATGTGAATACACTGTTATACCATGAGTTTTTAGTTCTATATGTAAACAGCATCAAATATACTTGTAGTCAATGTGAATACACTGTTATACCATGAGTTTTTACTTCTATATGTAAACAGCAACAAATATACTTGTATTCAATGTAAATACACTGTTATACCATGAGTTTTTACTTCTATATGTATACTGCATCAAATATACTTGTATTCAATGTGAATACACTGTTATACCATGAGTTTTTACTTCTATATGAAAACAGCATCAAATATACTTGTATTCAATGTGAATACACTGTTATACGATCAGTTTTTACTTCTATATGTAAAATGCATGAAATATACTTGTATTTAATGTGAATACACTGTTATACCATGAGTTTTTACTTCTATATGTAAACAGCATCAAATATACTTGTATTCAATGTGAATACACTGTTATACCATGAGTTTTTACTTCTTTTTGTAAACTGCATGGAATATACTTGTATTCAATGTGAATACACTGTTAAACCATGAGTTTTTACTTCTATATGTAAACTGCATGGAATATACTTGTATTCAATGTAAATAAACTGTTATTCCATGAGTTTTTACCACTATATGTAAACTGCATGGAATATACTTGTATTCAATGTGAATACACTGTTATACCATGAGTTTTTACTTCTATATGAAAACAGCATCAAATATACTTGTATTCAATGTGAATACACTGTTATACGATCAGTTTTTACTTCTATATGTAAAATGCATGAAATATACTTGTATTTAATGTGAATACACTGTTATACCATGAGTTTTTACTTCTATATGTAAACAGCATCAAATATACTTGTATTCAATGTGAATACACTGTTATACCATGAGTTTTTACTTCTTTTTGTAAACTGCATGGAATATACTTGTATTCAATGTGAATACACTGTTAAACCATGAGTTTTTACTTCTATATGTAAACTGCATGGAATATACTTGTATTCAATGTAAATAAACTGTTATTCCATGAGTTTTTACCACTATATGTAAACTGCATGGAATATACTTGTATTCAATGTGAATACACTGTTATACCATGAGTTTTTACTTCTATATGTAAACTGCATCAAATATACTTGTATTCAATGTGAATACACTGTTATACCATGAGTTTTTACTTCTATATGTATACTGCATCAAATATACTTGTATTCAATGTGAATACACTGTTATACCATGAGTTTTTACTTCTATATGCAAACAGCATCAAATATACTTGTATTCAATGTGAATACACTGTTATACCATGAGTTTTTACTTCTATATGTTAACAGCATCAAATATACTTGTATTCAATGTGAATACACTGTTATACCATGAGTTTTTACTTCTATATGTAAACTGCATGGAATATACTTGTATTCAATGTGAATACACTGTTTTCCCATGAGTTTTTACTTCTATATGTAAACTGCTTGGAATATTCTTGTATTCAATGTAAATACACTGTTATACCATGAGTTTTTACTTCTATATGTAAACTGCATGGAATATATTTGTATTCAATGTGAATACACTGTTATACCATGAGTTTTGCTTCTATATGTAAACTGCATGGAATATACTTGTATTCAATGTGAATACACTGTTATACCATGAGTTTTTACTTCTATATGTAAACAGCATCAAATATACTTGTATTCAATGTGAATACACTGTTATACCATGAGTTTTTAGTTCTATATGTAAACAGCATCAAATATACTTGTATTCAATGTAAATACACTGTTATACCATTAGTTTTTACTTCTATATGTAAACTGCATGGAATATACTTGTATTCAATGTGAATACACTGTTATACCATGAGTTTTTACTTCTATATGTAAACTGCATGGAATATACTTGTATTCAATGTGAATACACTGCTATACCATGAGTTTTTACTTCTATATGTAAACAGCATCAAATATACTTGTATTCAATGTGAATACACTGTTATACCATGAGTTTTTACTTCTATATGAAAACAGCATCAAATATACTTGTATTCAATGTGAATCAGAGTTGCCGTTCGATCAACAAAATGTGATCGATGATCACGATCACGATCAGCATCAAAAATTGATCGATCGATCGTTCAATCGATCACCAAATGAAATTGATCGATCGATCGTTCAATCGATCATTTTTCGATCAAAAAAAATTTAAAAATCTAAGCTTGCTTTTTTCTCTCCTCAACAATTCAGCAATGTATTTTGATGAATGTTACAATAAGAATGTAAGCAACCAAATACAAAAAATTACTTCTTGGAAGTTTTAGAAGGATTATTTACCCATAAGCGGCAGCAATCACCATTTAATTTTAGAAAAACTAAGGCTTCGAAGTTCCCATCTGTCAAATTAGTCCGTTTCGCCGTGAAAATTAATCCTGCACAACTGAAAACCCGCTCACAGGCGGCCGACGAAGCTAAGGCACTGTTATATTCCCTAGCGATAGAAAGTAAATTTAGTGAAATATGTGTAACGTCATATGGGATAGGATAGAAAAAATAGTTACAGGAAAATTTTCTTGATGGTTGGGAATCGATCTAACGAGCTTAATTCTCCTGTCCCCTCACTTAGGTAGCTGTCAACTTCATCGGATTCAATCGATGTCCTTTTCTTTTTGAATCCGTCAAGAAAGCGGGTTTTTTTTGCTGGCGAAGGGATGTTTGCATTCCTTAAAAAATGAAGAATAAAACCATTAACAATTATTCTAAACAAATAATCACAAAAAAAGAAATACCCTTGGTCAGGCGTGCTGTCAGTGCTCTGGTGACGTCGTACCACAGATCTTAGTAGAGTGATCAGCTGCGCTTTTTCTTCTTCGTCGGCCCAAATTGTTTTAAAATTTGGGTCTTAAATCGATGCCAGTCGAAGGTGATTGTTGTGAAACATTAGTCCAAATCTCTTTTCCAGTCCAAGCAAAACGGCAGAAACCAGTGGTTGGCAGTAAACGATTGAAATGTCCGTCGAAAATTCCGTCATAGTCTCTTGAAGCAATCTTATTGTAGGAAGTACACAGCCAATCGACATTTTTTCCTCGTTTTGGAGAACATCTAGCGCCTGTGTGAAAGGCTCCATAATCCTAACGTACTCAATCAGAAATTCTTCTTCAGTTTTAGTTAAAGGCGCAATGTTAAAGTGATGGAAAACTTCTGCAAGCTCCTCATTTTTCGACCCTATCAGCTTTGTTACGCACTCAACGGAGTCGAAGAACGAGTTCCACCTAGTGACATTGTAGAGGACGAAAAGGACACCGAGTTTACTCTTGATGTAATCCGACGCCAAAGAGCTGCGTGCTTGCTTGTTCCATATTGCTTGAAGTTTCGCTTCAATGCGCCTCTTTAATTTTTTGAAAGCAGCGTTGGAGATATTGCTAACGTCAGTAGTCGCGATTAAGTTCAGTAAGTGACAGGAGCATCTCATGTGTCGCGGGAGTTTGATTCGTTCTTTTTCGGTAACAGCCACATTGATGTTGTCGTCGTCAGATTCTTCTGAAGTGGTGGCTTCCTTATCTGCACACTCCTGTGAATGACGATCAAAAATCTCTCCAATGTCTATAAAATCAAAATCGTCGTCGTCTTCAAGATCTTCTTCATCTTCATCTTCTGGTTCTGATGTTGCTGTGTTGGGTCCAAAGACGTTAAAAGCTTTCAAGAAGTTACTGCCATTGTCGGTAATTGTGCAATTGACTTTAGAAGAAATGCCAAATTCTTTATGAATGCTGTCAATTAATTTTGCTATGACATCAAAGGTGTGAGACCCAATCACACGGCGTACAGCCAAACAGGCACTGCATCTTAACAAGTCAGATCCAAGCCAATGCACCGTCATCCCCAAGAAACTTCTTCTACGGCCTGACCACAAATCGGCCGTCGTTGAAACATGAAGAGCTGATTCTAGGGCAAGAATTAAATTTGTCTTCGTATTTGAATATTCGGTCTGTAGACGCTCAGTGAAATATGTCCTCTTCTTGACAACTAATTTGCCTACAAGGCTGCCCATTAGATCCCGAAAGCCTTCTCTCTCCACTTCCCTTATAGAAAGCGAGTCTTTTATAATGAATTTCTGTAAAATTAAAGCACAATGTTAGCATAAGACTTCACAAATTATAATGATGTAATATAAACCAATACCATTATTTTGGTGTCAAGATCTGCTTGTGTTAGGACCTGTTTATTTGTCGTGGACTCCTTTAGATTAACCAGGTGTTTATCCATACTTTGACATGGAGATGTTTTATCGTTGGCTGCACTTTTACCAGCTGCAAAGGCTGCATTGAAGTCACTTAACCTGGCACGATGATAAGTCTAAGAAATGAAATGTTAGTTACTAACTAGTTTCTTTGGTAAAATAATAATGCTGTGAGTGCACACTTACAGTGATATGTCTTCGTGCATTCATCAATGAAGAGTGGAAGACTGTAGTGGTTCTTGTTGAGGGACATCCGAGTAAACATTTGTATACTGTGCTTTTTTCATTTGAAGTTATTTTTTTAAAAAATTTTGATGGCACAAATACAACATATGGTGATGCTTTAGCTCGAGCTTGACTCTTATTTCCAGAACTGGGAGTTTGACTTGATTCCACATGGACACTACAAAAAATTTTTGTTGAATGTTAACTATTTCACCAAAATTAAAAGTTATTTACTTACACTTCGACATCGACATCTTTACTCGATGACGGTATGGCTTCGGCTTCGGCCTCAGCCATAATCAAAGAAACAAGTAAATTAACCAAAGGAATGAAAAGCCTGAAAGGGTGAAATTCGTGAACTGTTCCTGACTGTAACAGACGACTTGTGACTGACTGAGAGGCGGAATGGCTTCTTCCTAGATAAATGGAAGAAGTTGTATTACTGACTCCTAGATGGCGCTGTGAACGCTGATCGAAATTGATCAATTCATTTTCGATCTCGATCTCGATCTCGATCTTGGGCGTTGATGATCTATCGTTCACGATCAGCAAAAACGGATCGATCGATCGCAATCGATCTCGATCAGCAATCGATCGCGGCAACTCTGATGTGAATACACTGTTATACGATCAGTTTTTACTTCTATATGTAAAATGCATGAAATATACTTGTATTTAATGTGAATACACTGTTATACCATGAGTTTTTACTTCTATATGTAAACAGCATCAAATATACTTGTATTCAATGTGAATACACTGTTATACCATGAGTTTTTACTCCTTTTTGTAAACTGCATGGAATATACTTGTATTCAATGTGAATACACTGTTAAACCATGAGTTTTTACTTCTATATGTAAACTGCATGGAATATACTTGTATTCAATGTAAATAAACTGTTATTCCATGAGTTTTTACTTCTATATGTAAACTGCATGGAATATACTTGTATTCAATGTGAATACACTGTTATACCATGAGTTTTTACTTCTATATGTAAACTGCATCAAATATACTTGTATTCAATGTGAATACACTGTTATACCATGAGTTTTTACTTCTATATGTATACTGCATCAAATGTACTTGTATTCAATGTGAATACACTGTTATACCATGAGTTTTTACTTCTATATGTATACTGCATCAAATATACTTGTATTCAATGTGAATACACTGTTATACCATGAGTTTTTACTTCTATATGCAAACAGCATCAAATATACTTGTATTCAATGTGAATACACTGTTATACCATGAGTTTTTACTTCTATATGTTAACAGCATCAAATATACTTGTATTCAATGTGAATACACTGTTATACCATGAGTTTTTACTTCTATATGTAAACTGCATGGAATATACTTGTATTCAATGTGAATACACTGTTAAACCATGAGTTTTTACTTCTATATGTAAACTGCATGGAATATACTTGTATTCAATGTAAATAAACTGTTATTCCATGAGTTTTTACTTCTATATGAAAACTGCATGGAATATACTTGTATTCAATGTGAATACACTGTTATACCATGAGTTTTTACTTCTATATGTAAACTGCATCAAATATACTTGTATTCAATGTGAATACACTGCTATACCATGAGTTTTTACTTCTATATGTATACTGCATCAAATATACTTGTATTCAATGTGAATACACTGTTATACCATGAGTTTTTACTTCTATATGTATACTGCATCAAATATACTTGTATTTAATGTGAATACACTGTTATACCATGAGTTTTTACTTCTATATGCAAACAGCATCAAATATACTTGTATTCAATGTGAATACACTGTTATACCATGAGTTTTTACTTCAATATGTTAACAGCATCAAATATACTTGTATTCAATGTGGATACACTGTTATACCATGAGTTTTTACTTCTATATGTAAACTGCATGGAATATACTTGTATTCAATGTGAATACACTGTTTTACCATGAGTTTTTACTTCTATATGTAAACTGCATGGAATATTCTTGTATTCAATGTAAATACACTGTTATACCATGAGTTTTTACTTCTATATGTAAACTGCATGTAATATATTTGTATTCAATGTGAATACACTGTTATACCATGAGTTTTTGCTTCTATATGTAAACTGCATGGAATATACTTGTATTCAATGTGAATACACTGTTATACCATGAGTTTTTACTTCTATATGTAAACAGCATCAAATATACTTGTATTCAATGTGAATACACTGTTATACCATGAGTTTTTAGTTCTATATGTAAACAGCATCAAATATACTTGTATTTAATGTGAATACACTGTCATACCACGAGTTTTTACTTCTATATGTAAACAGCATCAAATATACTTGTATTCATTGTGAATACACTGTTATACCATGAGTTTTTACTGCTATATGTAAGCTGCATGGAATATACTTGTATTCAATGTGAATACACTGTTATACCATGAGTTTTTACTTCTATATGTAAACAACATCAAATATACTTGTATTCAATGTGAATACACTGTTATACCATGAGTTTTTACTTCTATATGAAAACTGCATGGAATATACTTGTATTCAATGTGAATATACTGTTTTACCATGAGTTTTTACTTCCATATGTAAGCTGCACGGAATATACTTGTATTCAATGTAAATACACTATTATACCATGAGTTTTTACTTCTATATGTAAACTGCATGGAATATACTTGTATTCAATGTGAATACACTGTTATACCATGAGTTTTTACTTCTACATGTAAACTGCATGGAATATACTTGTATTTAATGTGAATTATTGGTTGCTCGAGGGATGGCTCGGCCATCCCGATGGGCAACCTGAATTGCACGAAAGTAAGAGAAGAGAACCCTTAAGGGTGTTGACACTGTATTTGCCAGCTCTTTCATAGATGGCGCGATAGCGCACTTTCTTTTCTTATGCCATGGGAGGCCCCAGAACCCTCAGACCTGTGACAGTCCGAACGTTTGGGTAAATACAAACAAAAAATGGGAAGAATTCCCTTACAAAATCAAAGAATTGCAATGCGAAAGATGCGCTTGCGCTCGAAACAAAAACATAAAGTTAGGTAAAGCGTTCTGCAATCTCCGCGTCTTCTAATGATTGGCGGTATGCTGGCCTCCTCGGCCACGTCTTCCTCTGCCACGGCTTCTTCCTCCTCTGTAAAAAGGAGATAAAAGGGAGGGGCCAATTAACAAACCGAGCAGAATAAGACAGATGAACGGAAAAATATACGGGTGGAGAGGGCGGGAAATAGAGACCCTTAAGGGTTCTCTTCTCTTACTTTCGTGCAATTCAGGTTGCCCATCGGGATGGCTGAGCCAACCCTCGAGCAACCAATAATTGCCCTCAAACGTTCCGTTCCCCTTAAGGGTGATTTTAAAGCTGTTCGCTGCTGCCGTTATCTTGAAAAGCGATTTCAGATGGGGCAATGGGTCTATGATAAAATCTAGCGAAGGTAGATTCTCTTGACCACTGGGCAGCCGTAAGAACGGATTCAATTGGCACGCCTGAAGCGACTGCCTTTGAGGCCGCTGCACCTCTCGTTGAATGCGCAGAGAAGGTTTGTGTGTTCACTCCGGCCCTCTCCATGTAAGATTTAATCCACCTCGCTACTGTAGATGCCGAGACCGGGCGATATGGGGCGATGTTGCTAATCAATAGCCTGTCTACGTTGCCAGCCGGTCTGATGGGTCTGTGACGTAAATGTAAAACCCTAGGCAGTCTACCGGGCAAACTATTTTGTCCGGGCATCGAGGGATCTTGATTGAGGAAAGCGGGCCTTGGTGCTGGGTCTTTCTTGGCTTCGACAAAAAAAGAGTTGCGGCTCCATCGTCGAATCGAACGGAGCTCCTCTCGATTGCCGCGATTTCGGATACGCGCAGCAGGGAAGTAAGCGCTATTAACGTGGTCAGTTTGGCCGACAACCTATTGAGGCGGAGTGATTCGTTCTCACCATCCGCCTTGGCGAAATCTAACACGACATTAGGGTCCCATGTAAAGCTATATTTAGGTTTAGGAGGGTTTAAATTATAGGTGGCTCTTAATAATTTGACTACTAGCGGATGTGAACCTACTTGGAAGTGGTCGATTGGCCCTAAGGTCATCGACAGCATTGATCTGTGAAGATTAATTGTGCTGTATGACTTACCCATCTCAAAAAGATGAGTCAGGTACGAGAGGACCGAGCTCAAAGTGCTAGACATGGGATTGGTATGCTGTTCAGCACACCAATCTGACCAAGAGTGCCAGGCGGCCTGGTATGCAGTATTCGTGGCTGGACGGCTTCCTGCCAGCAAAAGGTCGACCACTTTTGACGGAAGGCCTTGGTCTGACAGGCTTGTCCTGATAACATCCAGGCGGATAGAAGAAGCTGACTTTTCTCTGCCAGTGGATGGTAGTCGCCCTGGGCTGAAAGCAAAATATCAGATTTGGGCGGGGAGGATTCGCGGGGTATCGCACGCTAATTCCAGCAGCGACGGGAACCAAATTTGGCTGGGCCATACTGGGCAGATGAGAAGCAGTCTTGCTTCTTCCGCTTTCACTTTGGCCAGGCAACGGGAGATCATAGAGAAGGGGGAAAGGCGTAAGCTTTAAACTCTCCCCAGTTCTTCGAAAAGGCATTGACTGCCCATGCTCCCGGTTGAGGCCGCCAAGAAATGAAGCGGTCATGCTGGTGGTTCCAACTTGCCGAAAACAAGTCGACGTCTGTCGCCCATATGTTATCGATCGCCTGGAAGGATCGACGGCAAAGCATCCAGTCGCTACTGTCTGACGCCGCTCTCGACTCTTCGTCCGCCTCTACATTAAGTTTCCCCGGAAGAAAAAATGCTTCGAGCGAAATGCTGCGTTCCTCACAGAATGAGTTGAGCAGATTAGCCAGAATCGATAGACCAATCGATCTAGTGCCGCCCCCCTTGTTGATATAGCAAACGGCCGTGCTATTATCAAGGTAGAGTTTGATTGCGATTTTCGATGAACTGCCGGCGAACGACTTGACTGCGTGAAAAGCAGCCAAGATTTCGAGCTCGTTAATGTGGCGATTTCTATCTGCTGCGGTCCACGGACCTCTGGTTCTGACGTCGTCGCAAATAGCGCCCCACCCTGACAGTGATGCGTCTGAGTAGATTTCTAAATGAGGGGAGCGTGGGAAAAAAGGTTTTCCGTTTACAATTTGCAAGTTGTTAATCCACCAATCCAAGTTGCTCCGCGCTTCCGCCGGGAGTATAATTCTTTTTGACAAATCACGGTCCCATTTGTGCAATTGTTGTATATGGAAATCCTGAATTTGTCTGTAGTGCATCTGCGCAAAAGGAATGGAATGGATGGCCCACGCGAAGTTGCCTAAAATTTTAGAGATATCCCTTAAAGTGATATCTTTACTTCCGAGCGCCTTTTTGCAGAGTTTCAAAACCTGGTCCATTTTTTCCTGGGGGAGCGCGAAGGAAAGTTTGGTGGAATCTACTACTACACCTAGATAGTCTATGCGTTGGACTGGCTGCTTGATTGATTTTGCTTCGTTAATAACGAAACCAAGTGAGGTCAGCGTTTCCACCACCACTGCGCAGTGGTCTAACGCTTCCGAAAAGGAACGGCTCAGAATCAGGATGTCGTCAAGGTAGATGATCAGCCTGATTCCTTTTGATCTAAGATGGCCCATGACTACCTTCATAACCTTAGTGAATACCCTCGGTGCGGCCGACAGTCCGAATGGGAGGCAAGTAAATTGGAATTTTTTATCCCCCCAACAAAAACGGAGAAATTTTTTGTGCTCTTTTAGCACCGGGATGAACAAATAGGCGTCTTTAAGGTCTATTTTGGTCATAAAGTCTCCCGGTTCTAAAAGTTGCTTGACTGCGTCGAGGCCTTCCATTTTAAAATGGGAGTATGCGACGAAGTTGTTGAGCGCTTTTAAGTTAACAATGGGCCTATAGCCCCCCGCTTTTTTTGGTATTACAAAAAGGGCACTAAAAAATCCGTCCGAATCGGATGTCTCCTCAATGGCCTTTTTTTCTAATAAGCTAACCACTTCCTCGTCGCAAACCTTTCCCATTTCCTCTGACATACGAATCATCGGTGGGGGAAAGGATTGAAAAGGGACGGACAAAAAATCAATTCGAAGGCCATTTGAAATGGTCGAAAGAACCCCCGGGTCCGACAACAAACGCCCCCAGTTTGTCTGAAAAAAGCGTAGTCTTCCCCCGCAAAACGAGGCTGGAGGGGGATGGGGCATGCTAACAATTAAATCATTTTGAGTGGTTACATACCTTCTCCCACGTCCGCCGCCTCGATCGTTGTCGAATGGAAATTGCCTTCTGCCTCCTCTGCCGGATTTTGATCGTGTTACCGGTCCTGCAGCTGTTTTGGGGGCTGGGCCTGGTGGACCACGACGGCTTAGTTTTTCGTCTTGGTCCGCTTCTTTCAACATGGCTTCGAGGAAGCGTTTGCCAAACAGTGACGAAACTGTTTGCTTGCTTGAAAAGGATTTGGGGTCCTCCAGCAAGTAGTCGGAGCGAGGGTCGGTATGGTTGAGGATGTTCCGGCGTCTTCTACGGTTGATGTCGTAGGACGCTGCGGCTGTTAGCTCCAGCGCCACTTTAACATTTTCGGACACCTCTTCCATGTCCAGCGGGCGATCCTGCTTCGTCAGCTGGTGGAGATAGACAAGCGGTCCTGCTATGTCCAGCACTTTAAGCTGTACCAAAAGCCACGTTTTCTCTGCCGCTTCGGCTGGTTTGTGGGCGGCGGACTCTTTTAGTCGCCTGGTCATCCAGTCGTCCAGACGTGGAGGAGCCAGGCTGAATTCTTTCTTCTCGAATTCAATCGGGTATTTGTCTGCAAAACCCTTCAGTTCGGCTGGCGTGACGCTCTTGTTCAGCCAGTCGGCGAGGCTTCTCGAATCTTCTTTCGAGACCAGGACTTTTCTTAGATGCTGAGATCTTTCCGATGTCCCGGCTGTCGGCGGCGGCGACGGTGGAAGTGCATTTCTCGTGGCGGGAGGCGCCGGAACTACGGGCGTCTGGGACGGTCTGGAGCGGTGCGGGGACCTGGGCCTGGATCTGGGGCGTGCATCGCGGTTGCGACGTTCTTCCCTCGAACGACGATCGGCCTCTTGCTCTCGTCGAAGGCGACCCTCGCGATCCCGCTGCTGGTGGCGTTCTTGCCTCTCCCGTCGACGTCGCTCCGTTTCTTCCTGCCTCTCCCTGTCACGTTGCTGCCTCTCAATTTCCCGTTGCTGCCGCATCCTCTCGATCTCTGCATAGGCTCGGCGTTCCGCCGACGACTCACTTGGCACTGACACTTCTTCATCTTGACTAACTTCACCAACTTGTTCTACGTCAATTAAATCTACAAAATTATTAACGCGTGGGTCCAAGGACGGGACGGCAGACTGTGCTCTTTTACGCCTGCCATTCCCGCCTCTGGCCTCGTTAGGATCAATTGACATCTTAACTATTCCGGAGCTGAAACAGGTCTGGGGGTTCTGGGGCCTCCCATGGCATAAGAAAAGAAAGTGCGCTATCGTGCCATCTATGAAAGAGCTGGCAAATACAGTGTCAACACCCTTAAGGGGAACGGAACGTTTGAGTGCAATACACTGTTATACCATGAGTTTTTACTTCTATATGTAAACTGCATCAAATATACTTGTATTCAATGTGAATACACTGTTATACCATGAGTTTTTACTTCTTTATGAAAACAGCATCAAATATACTTGTATTCAATGTAAATACACTGTTATACCATGAGTTTTTACTTCTTTTTGTAAACTGCATGGAATATACTTGTATTCAATGTGAATACACTGTTAAACCATGAGTTTTTACTTCTATATGTAAACTGCATGGAATATACTTGTATTCAATGTGAATACACTGTTATACCATGAGTTTTTACTTCTATATGTTAACAGCATCAAATATACTTGTATTCAATGTGAATACACTGTTATACCATGAGTTTTTACTTCTATATGTATACTGCATCAAATATACTTGTATTCAATGTAAATACACTGTTATACCATGAGTTTTTACTTCTATATGCAAACAGCATCAAATATACTTGTATTCAATGTGAATACACTGTTATACCATGAGTTTTTACTTCTATATGTTAACAGCATCAAATATACTTGTATTCAATGTGAATACACTGTTATACCATGAGTTTTTACTTCTATATGTAAACTGCATGGAATATACTTGTATTCAATGTGAATACACTGTTTTACCATGAGTTTTTAATTCTATATGTAAACAGCATCAAATATACTTGTATTCAATGTGAATACACTGTTATACCATGAGTTTTTACTTCTATATGTAAACTGCATGGAATATACTTGTATTCAATGTGTGAATATACTGTTTTACCATGAGTTTTTACTTCCATATGTAAGCTGCATGGAATATACTTGTATTCAATGTAAATACACTATTATACCATGAGTTTTTACTTCTATATATAAACTGCATGGAATATACTTGTATTCAAGGTGAATACACTGTTATACCATGAGTTTTTACTTCTATATGTAAACTGCATGGAATATACTTGTATTTAATGTGAATACACTGTTATACCATGAGTTTTTACTTCTATATGTAAACAGCATGAAATATACTTGTATTCAATGTGAATACACTGTTATACCATGAGTTTTTACTTCTATATGAAAACAGCATCAAATATACTTGTATTCAACGTGAATACACTGTTATACCATGAGTTTTTACTTCTATATGTAAACTGCATGGAATATACTTGTATTCAATGTGAATACACTGTTGTACCATGAGTTTTTACTTCTATATGTAAACTGCATGGAATATACTTGTATTCAATGTGAATACACTGTCATACCATGAGTTTTTAGTTCTATATATAAACAGCATCAAATATACTTGTATTCATTGTGAATACACTGTTATACCATGAGTTTTTACTTCTATATGTAAACTGCATGGAATATACTTGTATTCAATGTGAATACACTGT
Source organism: Daphnia magna (assembly GCF_020631705.1). NCBI lineage: Eukaryota > Metazoa > Arthropoda > Branchiopoda > Diplostraca > Daphniidae > Daphnia > Daphnia magna. The sequence continues at coordinate 5,481,473 of NC_059187.1, forward strand.
TATACCATGAGTTTTTACTTCTATATGTAAACAGCATCAAATATACTTGTATTCAATGTGAATACACTGTTATACCATGAGTTTTTACTTCTATATGTAAACTGCAAGGAATATACTTGTATTCAATGTAAATACACTATTATACCATGAGTTTTTACTTCTATATGTAAACTGCATTAAATATACTTGTATTCAATGTAAATACACTGTTACACCATGAGTTTTTACTTCTATTTGTAAACTGCATGGAATATACTTGTATTCAATGTGAATACACTGTTATACCATGAGTTTTTACTTCTATATGTAAACAGCATCAAATATACTTTTATTCAATGTGAATACACTGTTATACCATGAGTTTTTACTTCTATATGAAAACAGCATCAAATATACTTGTATTCAATGTGAATACACTGTTATATCATGAGTTTTTACTTCTATATGTAAACTGCATGGAATATACTTGTATTCAATGTGAATACACTGTTGTACCATGAGTTTTTACTTCTATATGTAAACAGCATCAAATATACTTGTATTCAATGTGAATACACTGTTATACCATGAGTTTTAGTTCTATATGTAAACAGCATCAAATATACTTGTATTCAATGTGAATACACTGTTATACCATGAGTTTTTACTTCTATATGTAAACAGCATCAAATATACTTGTATTCAATGTGAAAACACTGTTATACCATGAGTTTTTACTTCTATATGTAAACTGCATCAAATATACTTGTATTCAATGTGAATACACTGTTATACCATGATTTTTTACTTCTATATGTAAAAAGCATCAAATATACTTGTATTCAATGTGAATACACTGTTATACCATGAGTTTTTACTTCTATATGTAAACAGCATCAAATATACTTGTATTCATTGTGAATACACTGTTATACCATGAGGTTTTACTTCTATATGTATACAGCATCAAATATACTTGTATTCAATGTGAATACACTGTTATACCATGAGTTTTTATTTCTATATGTAAACTGCATGGAATATACTTGTATTCAATGTGAATACACTTTTATACCATGAGTTTTTACTTCTATATGTAAACTGCATCAAATATACTTGTATTCAATGTGAATACACTGTTATACCATAAGTTTTTACTTCTACATGTATACTGCATCAAATATACTTGTATTCAATGTGAATACACTGTTATACCATGAGTTTTTACTTCTATATGTAAACAGCATCAAATATACTTGTATTTAATGTGAATACACTGTTATACCATGAGTTTTTACTTCTATATGTAAACTGCATGGAATATACTTGTATTCAATGTGTGAATATACTGTTTTACCATGAGTTTTTACTTCCATATGTAAGCTGCATGGAATATACTTGTATTCAATGTAAATACACTATTATACCATGAGTTTTTACTTCTATATATAAACTGCATGGAATATACTTGTATTCAAGGTGAATACACTGTTATACCATGAGTTTTTACTTCTATATGTAAACTGCATGGAATATACTTGTATTTAATGTGAATACACTGTTATACCATGAGTTTTTACTTCTATATGTAAACAGCATCAAATATACTTGTATTCAATGTGAATACACTGTTATACCATGAGTTTTTACTTCTATATGAAAACAGCATCAAATATACTTGTATTCAACGTGAATACACTGTTATACCATGAGTTTTTACTTCTATATGTAAACTGCATGGAATATACTTGTATTCAATGTGAATACACTGTTGTACCATGAGTTTTTACTTCTATATGTAAACTGCATGGAATATACTTGTATTCAATGTGAATACACTGTCATACCATGAGTTTTTAGTTCTATATATAAACAGCATCAAATATACTTGTATTCATTGTGAATACACTGTTATACCATGAGTTTTTACTTCTATATATAAACTGCATGGAATATACTTGTATTCAATGTGAATACACTGTTATACCATGAGTTTTTACTTCTATATGTAAACAGCATCAAATATACTTGTATTCAATGTGAATACACTGTTATACCATGAGTTTTTACTTCTATATGTAAACTGCAAGGAATATACTTGTATTCAATGTGAATTTACTGTTTTACCATGAGTTTTTACTTCCATATGTAAGCTGCATGGAATATACTTGTATTCAATGTAAATACACTATTATACCATGAGTTTTTACTTCTATATGTAAACTGCATGGAATATACTTGTATTCAATGTGAATACACTGTTATACCATGATTTTTTACTTCTATATGTAAACTGCATGGAATATACTTGTATTCAATGTGAATACACTGTTATACCATGAGTTTTTACTTCTATATGTAAACAGCATCAAAAATACTTTTATTCAATGTGAATACACTGTTATACCATGAGTTTTTACTTCTATATGTAAACAGCATCAAATATACTTGTATTCAATGTGAATACACTGTTATATCATGAGTTTTTACTTCTATATGTAAACTGCATGGAATATACTTGTATTCAATGTGAATACACTGTTGTACCATGAGTTTTTACTTCTATATGTAAACAGCATCAAATATACTTGTATTCAATGTGAATACACTGTTATACCATGAGTTTTAGTTCTATATGTAAACAGCATCAAATATACTTGTATTCAATGTGAATACACTGTTATACCATGAGTTTTTACTTCTATATGTAAACAGCATCAAATATACTTGTATTCAATGTGAAAACACTGTTATACCATGAGTTTTTACTTCTATATGTAAACTGCATCAAATATACTTGTATTCAATGTGAATACACTGTTATACCATGATTTTTTACTTCTATATGTAAAAAGCATCAAATATACTTGTATTCAATGTGAATACACTGTTATACCATGAGTTTTTACTTCTATATGTAAACAGCATCAAATATACTTGTATTCATTGTGAATACACTGTTATACCATGAGGTTTTACTTCTATATGTATACAGCATCAAATATACTTGTATTCAATGTGAATACACTGTTATACCATGAGTTTTTATTTCTATATGTAAACTGCATGGAATATACTTGTATTCAATGTGAATACACTTTTATACCATGAGTTTTTACTTCTATATGTAAACTGCATCAAATATACTTGTATTCAATGTGAATACACTGTTATACCATAAGTTTTTACTTCTACATGTATACAGCATCAAATATACTTGTATTCAATGTGAATACACTGTTATACCATGAGTTTTTACTTCTATATGTAAACAGCATCAAATATACTTGTATTTAATGTGAATACACTGTTATACCATGAGTTTTTACTTCTATATGTAAACTGCATGGATTATACTTGTATTCAATGTAAAAACACTGTTATACAATGAGTTTTTACTTTTATATGTAAACTGCATGGAATATACTTGTATTCATTGTGAATACTCTGTTATACCATGAGTTTTTACTTCTATATGTAAACTGCATGGAATATACTTGTATTCAATGTGAATACACTGTTATACCATGAGTTTTTACTTCTATATGTAAACAGCATCAAATATACTTGTATTCATTGTGAATACACTGTTATACCATGAGTTTTTACTTCTATATGTAAACAGCATCAAATATATTTGTATTCAATGTGAATACACTGTTATACCATGAGTTTTTACTTCTATATGTAAACTGCATGGAATATACTTGTATTCAATGTGAATACACTGTTATACCATGAGTTTTTACTTCTATATGTAAACAGCATCAAATATACTTTTATTCAATGTGAATACACTGTTATACCATGAGTTTTTACTTCTATATGTATACTGCATCAAATATACTTGTATTCAATGTGAATACACTGTTATACCATGAGTTTTAACTTCTATATGTAAACTGCATCAAATATACTTGTATTCAATGTGAATACACTGTTATACCATGAGTTTTTATTTCTATATGTAAACAGCATGAAATATACTTGTATTCAATGTGAATACACTGTTATACCATGAGTTTTTACTTTTATATGTAAACTGCATGGAATATACTTGTATTCAATGTAAATACACTGTTATACCATGAGTTTTTACTTCTATATGTAAACTGCATGGAATATACTTGTATTCAATGTGAATACACTGTTATACCATGAGTTTTTACTTCTATATGTAAACTGCATCAAATATACTTGTATTCAATGTGAATACACTGTTATACCATGACTTTTTACTTCTATATGTAAACTGCATGGAATATACTTGTATTCAATGTGAATACACTGTTATACCATGAGTTTTTACTTCTATATGTAAACTGCATGGAATATACTTGTATTCAATGTGAATACACTGTTATACCATGAGTTTTTACTTCTATATGTAAACAGCATCAAATATACTTTTATTCAATGTGAATACACTGTTATACCATGAGTTTTTAGTTCTATATGTAAACAGCATCAAATATACTTGTATTCAAGGTGAATACACTGTTATACCATGAGTTTTTACTTCTATATGTAAACAGCATCAAATATTTTTGTATTCATTGTGAATACACTGTTATACCATGAGTTTTTACTTCTATATGTAAACTGCATGGAATATACTTGTATTCAATGTGAATACACTGTTATACCATGAGTTTTTACTTCTATATATTAACAGCATCAAATATACTTGTATTCAATGTGAATACACTGTTATACCATGAGTTTTTACTTCTATATGTAAACTGAATGGAATATACTTGTATTCAATGTGAATACACTGTTATACCGTGAGTTTTTACTTCTATATGTAAACTGCATGGAATATACTTGTATTCAATGTAAATAAACTGTTATTCCATGAGTTTTTACTTCTATATGTAAACTGCATGGAATATACTTGTATTCAATGTGAATACACTGTTATACCATGAGTTTTTACTTCTATATGTAAACTGCATCAAATATACTTGTATTCATTGTGAATACACTGTTATACCATGAGTTTTTACTTCTATATGTATACTGCATCAAATATACTTGTATTCAATGTAAATACACTGTTATACCATGAGTTTTTACTTCTATATGTAAACTGCATCAAATATACTTGTATTCAATGTGAATACACTGTTATACCATGAGTTTTTACTTCTTTATGTAAACAGCATCAAATATACTTGTATTCAATGTGAATACACTGTTATACCATGAGTTTTTACTTCTATATGTTAACAGCATCAAATATACTTGTATTCAATGTGAATACACTGTTATACCATGAGTTTTTACTTCTATATGTAAACTGCATGGAATATACTTGTATTCAATGTGAATACACTGTTATACCATGAGTTTTTACTTCTATATGTAAACTGCATGGAATATACTTGTATTCAATGTGAATACACTGTTATACCATGAGTTTTTACTTCTATATGTAAACAGCATCAAATATACTTGTATTCAATGTGAATACACTGTTATACCATGAGTTTTTAGTTCTATATGTAAACAGCATCAAATATACTTGTATTCAATGTGAATACACTGTTATACAAAGAGTTTTTACTTCTTTCTGTAAACTGCATGGAACATACTTGTATTCAATGTGAATACACTGTTATACCATGAGTTTTTACTTCTATATGTAAACTGCATGGAATATACTTGTATTCAATGTAAATACACTGTTATACCATGAGTTTTTACTTCTATATTTAAACTGCATGGAATATACTTGTATTCAATGTGAATACACTGTTATACCATGAGTTTTTACTTCTATATGTAAACTGCATCAAATATACTTGTATTCAATGTGAATACACTGTTATACCATGAGTTTTTACTTCTCTATGTATACTGCATCAAATATACTTGTATTCAATGTGAATACACTGTTATACCATGAATTTTTACTTCTATATGTAAACTGCATCAAATATACTTGTATTCAATGTGAATACACTGTTTTACCATGAGTTTTTACTTCTATATGTAAACTGCATGGAATATACTTGTATTCAATGTGAATACACTGTTATACCATGAGTTTTTACTTCTATATGTAAACTGCTATGGAATATACTTGTATTCAATGTGAATACACTGTTATACCATGAGTTTTTACTTCTATATGTAAACTGCATGGAATATACTTGTATTCAATGTGAATACACTGTTATACCATGAGTTTTTACTTCTATATGTAAACTGCATGGAATATACTTGTATTCAATGTGAATACACTGTTATACCATGAGTTTTTACTTCTATATGTAAACAGCATCAAATATACTTGTATTCAATGTGAATACACTGTTATACCATGAGTTTTTAGTTCTATATGTAAACAGCATCATTGCATGGAATATACTTGTATTCAATGTGAATACACTGTTATACCATGAGTTTTTACTTCTATATGTAAACTGCATGGAATATACTTGTATTCAATGTCAATACACTGTTATACCATGAGTTTTTAGTTCTATATGTAAACAGCATCAAATATACTTGTATTCAATGTGAATACACTGTTATACCATAAGTTTTTACTTCTATATGTAAACAGCATGAAATATACTTGTATTCAATGTGAATACACTGTTATACCATAAGTTTTTACTTCTATATGTGAACTGCATGGAATATACTTGTATTCAATGTGAATACACTGTTATACCATGAGTTTTTAGTTCTATATGTAAACAGCATCAAATATACTTGTATTCAATGTGAATACACTGTTATACCATGAGTTTTTACTTCTATATGTAAACTGCATGGAATATACTTGTATTCAATGTGAATACAGTGTTATACCATGAGTTTTTAGTTCTATATGTAAACAGCATCAAATATACTTGTATTCAATGTCAATACACTGTTATACCATGAGTTTTTACTTCTATATGTAAACTGCATGGAATATACTTGTATTCAATGTGAATACACTGTTATACCATGAGTTTTTACTTCTATATGTAAACTGCATCGAATATACTTGTATTCAATGTAAATACACTGTTATACCATGAGTTTTTACTTCTATATGTAAACTGCATGGAATATACTTGTATTCAATGTGAATACACTGTTATACCATGAGTTTTTACTTCTATATGTAAACTGCATGGAATATACTTGTATTCAATGTGAATACACTGTTATACCATGAGTTTTTACTTCTATATGTAAACAGCATCAAATATACTTGTATTCAATGTGAATACACTGTTATACCATGAGTTTTTACTTCTATATGTAAACAGCATCAAATATACTTGTATTCATTGTGAATACACTGTTATACCATGAGTTTTTACTTCTATATATAAACTGCATGGAATATACTTGTATTCAATGTGAATACACTGTTATACCATGAGTTTTTTACTTCTATATGTAAACAGCATCAAATATACTTTTATTCAATGTGAATACACTGTTATACCATGAGTTTTTATTTCTATATGTAAACTGCATGGAATATACTTGTATTCAATGTGAATACACTGTTATACCATGAGTTTTTACTTCTATATGTAAACTGCATCAAATATACTTGTATTCAATGTGAATACACTGTTATACCATGAGTTTTTACTTCTATATGTAAACAGCATCAAATATACTTGTATTCAATGTGAATACACTGTTATACCATGAGTTTTTACTTCTATATGTAAACTGCATCAAATATACTTGTATTGAATGTGAATACACTGTTATACCATGAGTTTTTATTTCTATATGTATACTGCATGAAATATACTTGTATTCAATGTGAATACACTGTTATACCATGAGTTTTTACTTCTATATGTAAACTGCATGGATTATACTTGTATTCAATGTAAATACACTGTTATACCATGAGTTTTTACTTCTATATGTAAACTGCATGGAATATACTTGTATTCAATGTGAATACACTGTTATACCATGAGTTTTTACTTCTATATGTAAACAGCATCAAATATACTTGTATTCAATGTGAATACACTGTTATACCATGAGTTTTTACTTCTATATGTAAACTGCATGGAATATACTTGTATTCAATGTGAATACACTGTTATACCATGAGTTTTTACTTCTATATGTAAACTGCATGGAATATACTTGTATTCAATGTGAATACACTGTTATACCATGAGTTTTTACTTCTATATGTAAACAGCATCAAAATATACTTGTATTCAATGTGAATACACTGTTATACCATGAGTTTTTACTTCTATATGTAAACTGCATCAAATATACTTGTATTCAATGTGAATACACTGTTATACCATGAGTTTTTACTTCTATATATAAACTGCATCAAATATACTTGTATTCAATGTGAATACACTGTTATACCATGAGTTTTTACTTCTATATGTAAACAGCATGAAATATACTTGTATTCAATGTGAATACACTGTTATACCATGAGTTTTTACTTCTATATGTAAACTGCATGGAATATACTTGTATTCAATGTAAATACACTGTTATACCATGAGTTTCTTATTCTATATGTAAACTGCATGGAATATACTTGTATTCAATGTGAATACACTGTTATACCATGAGTTTTTACTTCTATATGTAAACAGCATCAAATATACTTGTATTCAATGTGAATACACTGTTATACCATGACTTTTTACTTCTATATGTAAACTGCATGGAATATACTTGTATTCAATGTGAATACACTGTTATACCATGAGTTTTTACTTCTATATGTAAACTGCATGGAATATACTTGTATTCAATGTGAATACACTGTTATACCATGAGTTTTTACTTCTATATGTAAACAGCATCAAATATACTTGTATTCAATGTGAATACACTGTTATACCATGAGTTTTTAGTTCTATATGTAAACAGCATCAAATATACTTGTATTCAATGTGAATACACTGTTATACCATGAGTTTTTACTTCTATATGTAAACAGCATCAAATATACTTGTATTCAATGTGAATACACTGTTATACCATGAGTTTTTACTTCTATATGTAAACTGCATGGAATATACTTGTATTCAATGTGAATACACTGTTATACCATGAGTTTTTACTTCTATATGTAAACAGCATCAAATATACTTGTATTCAATGTGAATACACTGTTATACCATGAGTTTTTACTTCTATATGTAAACTGCATGGAATATACTTGTATTCAATGTGAATACACTGTTATACCATGAGTTTTTACTTCTATATGTAAACTGCATGGAATATACTTGTATTCAATGTAAATACACTGTTATACCATGAGTTTTTACTTCTATATGTAAACTGCATGGAATATACTTGTATTCAATGTGAATACACTGTTATACCATGAGTTTTTACTTCTATATGTAAACTGCATCAAATATACTTGTATTCAATGTGAATACACTGTTATACCATGAGTTTTTACTTCTATATGTAAACTGCATCAAATATACTTGTATTCAATGTGTAATACACTGTTATACCATGAGTTTTTACTTCTATATGTAAACTGCATCAAATATACTTGTATTCAATGTGAATACACTGTTATACCATGAGTTTTTACTTCTTTATGTAAACAGCATCAAATATACTTGTATTCAATGTGAATACACTGTTATACCATGAGTTTTTACTTCTATATGTAAACAGCATCAAATATACTTGTATTCAATGTGAATACACTGTTATACCATGAGTTTTTACTTCTATATGTAAACTGCATGGAATATACTTGTATTCAATGTGAATACACTGTTATACCATGAGTTTTTACTTCTATATGTAAACTGCATGGAATATACTTGTATTCAATGTGAATACACTGTTATACCATGAGTTTTTACTTCTATATGTAAACAGCATCAAATATACTTGTATTCAATGTGAATACACTGTTATACCATGAGTTTTTAGTTCTATATGTAAACAGCATCAAATATACTTGTATTCAATGTGAATACACTGTTATACCAAGAGTTTTTACTTCTATATGTAAACTGCATGGAATATACTTGTATTCAATGTGAATACACTGTTATACCATGAGTTTTTACTTCTATATGTAAACTGCATGGAATATACTTGTATTCAATGTGAATACACTGTTATACCATGAGTTTTTACTTCTATATTTAAACTGCATGGAATATACTTGTTCAATGTAGATACACACTG